>NC_143253.1:132193010-132498465 GCF_984573655.1 Nuphar pumila
CCTTTGTATATAGGTTTCGAGTGCTTAACATATTGAGGAAACATGGCAAGAGCTGTGGAGGGTTAGCCTAGATTTTTAGGCCATCGTATGACAATTAGCTCAAACAGGTACTGCTTCTCTTTATCCTCTTTCCTGTCAAGCACTTGCCCTCAATAACCTTTACACTTATTCTATTTCCAATCTAAACAATTGATGCTCTCCTGAATTCTATATGTAATCGCCATACCAGATACTTCATGAACGGTAATCAATTTTATTTTAGTGTAATGCAACTTATTATGTGGTTTTTGCCTTTTTTTTGTCCCTATAGTCCGTGTTGGATAAGTAGTAGCTATTGAAATAAAAGTAAACTAATGCCTATCTCTGTCCATTTGATTGAAAATAGAGCACTCTTCTTATCGAAGCCAACAACTTTTTTTGTTTTTCTTTTAGGAGGCTACATGATGGATTCTCTTGTAAAATTTTCTTAGGTTTTTCTGTATTAAATTTTAGCATAAGTAATTAGTAAATAAACCATTTTGGTACTGAGAAGAGACATTTGTATCCTTTTACCTTATTTTAATGATAAATTATAATTTTCATCTAGTTTTCACTAGTTGGATGGATGTCTAGTTTGTGAAAAAAATGTTCATAATATGGACATGTTCCTTTGGTTTACCTATCATCGGAAGACGTTGAACTATCAGTCATATTTTCCACCTTGTTTAATTTTTCTCTATTCTTTCAGGAAAGGACCAGTAGAACTTTTTAATTAGAAGGAGAGGAGCTTGGAGAAGGGTCTTAATTCTCGTCACTTGTCACTCAGATGCTCAGATTTAGGTAATGCAGTTTGGTTGCATCCTTTATGAAAGTAAATCAATCTGGATCACTCTGTTATTTACATGCCTTTATGATGCACCGACAACAACAATTTTCTAGATGTCTTTAAACCTTTTGATCAGTGTTCAAGAGAAACTATTTTGGCACTCCTAGAAAAGAGAAGGTCCTCTCCCTAGGATAAAGGGTCGAGGATGGTTTCACACTGAGGAGTCATTTTATGAGAATCCATATCCTGAATGCATCTGTAAGAGAGTCGAAGGAAACATCAACATTACTAAGGCAGGGGATCAACAAAAAGTTGAGCCCGCAAAAACAAAAAAACAACAATAGACCCAAAACAAATGGCCGAAAGCACGAAGGCAAAACATAAAAATAGAACACAGAGATCAGCCAAGGTCTTGAGGAAGAGAAGGCGGTTGAAGGGGGTGGATAACATGGGAGGAGAGGCGCTGAATTGCGTACACATCAGCCAAGATGCAATGGACAAGATTATTGAAAGCAACCAAAATTTGATGAAAGATCGCATTGTTGCGAGTCATCCACACAACCCACCAAGAAGTAAGAAGCCAAGTTCTTCAGATCAACCACCACTGCTTGCAACTGGAACCCGCAGCAGACCCCATAGAAGGCCGAGCGTGAAGGATTTCTGTTTCACGATTACTTCAGACTGATTCTATGTACTTTTAAAGAGATCCACAAAGATTGGGCAGGCCCAAAACAGATGGTAGGTGGATTCTTTCATCGCTTGGCAAAGGACGCACCTACTCGGATATTGAAAACACACCTTCTTAAGGAAGTTGTTCGTTTGTATCATATCTTGTAAAATTAACCAGGCTAAGAACCGAGAATGGGGAGTTGGCCCATTCGCCCATAAAACATGCTCAGGAAGACAGTCAGCCCCAGAAGGAAGAAGAGACTGATACAGAGTTTTGGTGCACAAAACGCTTCTAGGCGCAATTGCTTATTGCAAAAACTGCACGTCAGGATTGGAATCACCATCTTGCATGAGGACGAAAGACATGACCATAAGCCACATGCAATGCAAGTGCGAGATATGAAGCCTGCGGGGATGACATATATAATGGATCGACTCAAGGAAACTGTACTTAGCATGGAGTAGAGGAGCACACGGATTTCCTAGATGGTGCGTCATCCAACATTGCTTCACGATGAGAGCAATACTCCTTAGTCTAGGAGTGAAGATCCCTAAACCAGCCATACGCCTTGGTAACACAAACGAGTTCCATCCAACCAGGTGGCACTTAGTTCGAAGGTGGCAACCAGACCAAAGAAAATCCGCCATCAAACTGGAGAACTTCTTCTCCACACCCTTGGGCATCAGAAACATGGACATAAAAAATTCTGGGATAGAAGACAAGACGTGCCTAATAAGGGTAAGCCGACCCACGATGAAAAGGTAGGAAGCCTGCCAGAAAGAAATTTTGGTCTGGACTTTTTGGATAGTTGCAGTCCAAGCGGCTCAGGGGATGCGCTTTATTTGTAAAGGGAGACCTAGATAAGAAATAGGTAAATCCAAAGTTGTGCAACTAAAAATATGTTGTCCGGCGGCCAGCAAGAAAGATGGGGCATTGAACATGGACAAACAACATTTACTATCATTAAAGGATAAACCTGAATAAGAGGAAAAACTGAAGGATGAGCTTGAATCTCAATATGTGTTGCACAAAAGTGTGGTCGAAAATGATCATGTTGTCAACATAGGTGAGAATATGATGGGAGAATTTCTGGATGCCAATGTGATCGATTATGCCTTTATCCGTTGCCCTCTTGAACAACACCACGAGACCATCGGCGATGGCATTAAATAACAAAGAGAAAATAGGGCAACCTTGCCGAATACCGCACTCAAGCTTGAAATGCCTACCTCTTGCTCTGTTAATCTTAATCAAAGAGTGAGCATTTGATACCAGCTCGCGCACCCATCGAGAGAAACGATGATCGATACCGAAGTTGGTAAGCATGTGGAATAGGAAAGGCCAATGAACCAAGTCGAAGGCTTTATGGAAGTTGAGCTTGAGAGAGAAGAAAGGTTGGCCACTGATATGCAAAGTGTGAAGAACTTCCGATGCCAAGATGAATGAGTGATGAATCCGCCTATGGGGGATAAAAGCGAACTGGGAGTCTGAGAAGATTTGAGCAGCGATGGCTCTGAGCCTATTGGCCAAAACCTTAGCAATAATATGGTAGAGCGCACTCATAACCGAAATCGGACGAAACCTCGAGATATCAGAGGTTGCCACATCCTTCAGGATGAGAGAGACAATGGCTAAGTATGCGTGAACCAGCAGCCGACAGTTGTGATGGACCATAGCCAGGTTGTCACTCGTTGAGGGAAAGGTTTTACCTCTGCAAGGACTTTCATCTTTGAAAAGTGATGGCTGAAGGAGCCAAACTTTGATGTCGGGGAGGAAGCAGGAAGCAGGTGATGTCGGGGAGGATCTTCAGCAGATTGGAGGAGATGAGCACTCGATCGAGCAACCTGTAGTACGGGCGAAACCTTCTATTCGACCACGAGAAAAGCTCATCGGTAGGAGGAACAGGGTAAAGTTGTTGCTTTTGGACAAAATCTTGGAAACCCTGTATTGAGGCAGTCATAGAAATGGGAGGATTTGAGTCATGAATAGACAACAAGTAGTTAAAGTCCCTCATAATAAGGTGCAGCTCCCCAAAAGAATAGATAATCCTACTCAAATCGGACCATAACGTTGGTTGAAGGGGAGGACGGATGGGGTCATAGACAATAGTGACCACCGCTGTATAGGTTCCCGCTTTTAAGGAAATGGCAATCGAAAGAGAGAACAATCCATCGTCGACTTGGGAAATACCCAAAGAAGGCTTTTGGAGAATAAGAATACTACCAGCGTAGTGGACCGCAGGCTTAAAGAAGATGTTTGCCCCTCTTCAAATTTCAGAAACGACAGATCGAGAGACGTCTTTCATTTTTGTTTCGCATAGGGCAATGAGATTTGGCTTTTCCTGATGAATCCAGTTTGCCAGGAATAGATACTTGTCGGGAGAATTCAACCCTCTGATATTCCACCATAGAGCCTTCATAGCTTCAACAAAACTTCGAGGGGTGTGAGCTCTGGTTGAACGCCGAGGAGAACCACCAGCATGGGAGGCCGAGGGGTGCGGGTTGCAACGACGCCCACGGCGGGCATAACATGCCCCAACACCTGATTGAGGAAACAAGTTGGGAGTCGGCATATGAAGAATGACCCCAGATTGGGTTGCCGCAGAGGAAGGGAGAGGGTCGGAGACCGCAGCAACAGATGTGAGCATGACGCCTGAGATATGGAGCAGTTGTTGCGAGGAAAGAGAAACATCGAGAAGTCGGGCAACTTCATCAACTCTGAACCATGACTGTAGTTTCTCGTCGTCGAAAAAAAAAGGGTGTAAGGTGCCCTTAGGGCACCTTCTTAGGGATTATTTTTTTCTTTTTATTTTGTTAGGCAAGCTGGGTTAGGCAACCCCTACCAATTATACAACTATACCATTGGGTTTAGAACCTGCAACGTCGCAACACAAGTGACGTACACTAGTTGCTCCTACAAGACAAACTGAGCCCCCATTGGTTCTTAGGGATTATTTTCAACATGCAATAAAGAGGACACTCAATTGTTGGGTTGTGGACTGGACTGAAGATAAGGCTCATGTGTCCACATCCCTCCAATTGAAATGAAATTGGCCAGGTTTGGCGTGTGGTCCAAAGGCCACACCTAGGAACTGCAATTTGTTGATTCATTCTCACTACCATGTAGAGAGCAACAATGGAATCCTAATTACCAACGGGGCCTACGCTTGTCTAGTAGGAGCAGCTAGTACACATCACCTTGTGTTGGGACACGTTGTAGGTTCAAAACCCAATGGAATAGTTGTATAACTGGTAGGGGTCCGCCTAACTCCAGCTGGCCTTTAAAAATAATAATAATAATGAAATCATGTGATTATGAGGTAAATATTGGTTACTAATGGAGGTAAGGAATTAAGGAGTAGAAATCACTTTTTTCTTTAAAATTTTGCAATTTTTTTTAGATGAAATGTCATGGATGTGATCTACATGATTTGTTTAATAGGAATTTTGTTTTGAGTCATGTGATTATGGCAAGTAATTAGGTTTTTAAAAGGGTCTAAAAATCAATGGCCCACAATGTGCTAAAATTTCATAACTCAAAAGACCACAGTTTTACTTAAAACATCGTGATCTAAGGTCTGATCCTTAGCAAACAAGCCATGTTGAACATATCTATATGGTTAGATTGAGTCCATACAACTTGCACCTATGACTTCTAGCTCATTTGTTCCTTACTAGCAAATATTTTCTCATATATATATATAGAGAGAGAGAGAGACCCTTCAAAAACCAACCTGCCAGGATTTTGAAGGGTGTTTACATGTTTTTCTTAAACCTGACAATATAAATGTGATCTAGATGCTTGATTTTATAGTTATCAACTCTTCGATTGTTTGATTCTGATACATAGACAAGTTTTATAAGATTTAAAAATCAATGGTTTAATATTTACATAAATATTCATGGCTTAAAGAATTATATTTTTTACCAAAAACATATTGTCCAAGTATCATTTTCTAGCAAATCGGTCGAACACATTTGCAGTGTCATATTTATGAAAAACAATTAAAAAACACTTGTGGTAGGCTTGTGGGTTGCAACAACCACTTTTCCTCTCTCTCTCTCTCTCTCTCTCTCTCTCTCTCTATATATATATATATATATATATATATATATATATATATATATATATATATATAAGGATAGCTGCCTCCACTTATCCATTCTTCCAGTAGCCTATGGGATATTTGAAGGGTTCTTTTTCATGTTTTTCTGGAATCTAACTATATAAATGTGTTATATATGCTTGATTTTGTATAAATTGACTCTTGCATCGTCAGATTTGCAAAATGACCCGAAAGCCCCTCATTTGCTTTCAATAGGCTGTGGTAAGCACAAAACCGATTAGGCTACCTTCTATTGTGTGTGTCTATATATCTATATATATATATATATATATATATATATATATATATATATATATATATATATATATATATATATATATATATATATTAGTTAGTGGTAGATGCCTACCACTTTTGTATCCTATAGCCAGCCTATCGGGCTTTTGAAAGTTTTTTTTTCTATGTTTTCGTTAAATTTGACCGTATAGATGTGTTTTACATGCTTGATTTTATAAGAATAGACTCTTGGATAGATTATAATATGTAGATAGCTTTTTTTATAAGGTTTAAAGTCAACCATCTAAGATTTACAAAATAATTATTTGCTTAAAAAACATATTTTTTTATCAAAAAAATATGATCCAAGTCTATTTTCCTAGCAAATAGACCCTACCAAACACATCTGCAGGGTCAGGGTCAGATTTGAAGAAAACAACCTGAAAACAACGGCAGGCTATCACTTTTCTGTATATATATAGCTTGGGTATAGTTATCATCTATCAAGAAATTAAGAGGAATGAGAATTGGTGGGATACACAAATGTTCGAAATATTCTAAATGAAACATGTTAAATGAGTTTGGTAGTTTTTTTTTTGTGATTTTTTCATAATTTTGTTCCTGTAGATGTGACCATTGATTTTTTGAACCTTAAAAAACCCACTTGTGTGTCAGAATCGGATGCTCTAAGCCTCTAAGAACTGATACCTATAAAATCAAGTACCTATATCACATATGCAGGGTTAAAAGTTAAAAATAAAACAAAAAAAAAGTTCAGAAATTCATTTAGTTTGTTTCATTCAGCACGTTTGCATCTCTCTCTCTCTCTCACACACACACACACTTTATATATATATATATATATATATATATATATATATATATATATATATATATATATATATATATATATATATATATATATATGAAAACTGAAATATGTAAACTAGTATGAACTGAGATTTTCATACATTTTTTTGCAAATCTAACCAAGCGGATGCATTTGGTGTGGTCCATTTTCTCATAATCAACTATTGGATCAAGAAATGTGATTTTGTATGCTTCAATATTTATGAAAATTCTGAGCCATAAAAGATCCTTCTTATGCATAGTAATCGGATGATCTAAAGAGTCTGTTTCTATAAAACCTAGCATCTAGATCACATCAGTGCGATGAAATTTAAAAAAATAATAATAAAAATCTTGGTGCATACCAGTTTATATATTTTGCTGGTTTACAAATTCTAGTTATCCTATATATATATATATATATATATATATATATATATATATATATATATATATATATATATATATATATATATATATATATATGTGTGTGTGTGTGTGTATTCCATATTAAAAATAACCCTTAAGAAAGGCCCGAAAGAGTGTGGGTTGGCGCATTAAAGAGCTGAAGGGCATTGACAGTTTGATATCTGGAATATGCGCCCCTTTGCTGCAAGGCTAAAGCAGCAGGCATTTGGTGCGCAATAGGACGGTAGCTGAGGGGTTTTAACTTCTTGGGCATCATTCTGTATCGGTCCCCACTGAAGAGATCAAAAACACGGTAGAAGAATCACACAGTTTACGTGGTTCGGCCTGTGTAGCCTACATCAACGGAGGAAGATCATTCATCTTTTATTCTCTCATGCTTTTGAGTACAACAGGAAGAGGTACTTAAAATAACAATCCCACAGAGATAGGGAAATTAAGTAAAGAGATATACATGCCAGAAAGCTAATGAGAGAAATTAGGAAAGTGAAACCGCCAGATCTCCCACGATAGGATGTTGATCATCACTCCTCCTTAAGTGGAGCATGTATGTCATGACATCCCCACTTACTCATTGCTTGGTGTAGATCAGACCTCGATATACCTTTGGTTAGTCCATCAACAACTTGCTCATTGCCTTCAATGAAGAGAGTTCTGATTTCTCCAGCAACAACTTTGTTCCTCACATAGTGACAGTCAATTTCTATGTGTTTAGTTCTTTCATGATAGACAGGGTTAGCAACGATATGTATAGTCGCTTTGTTGTCACAGAACATGTCGATAGGTTCTTTTGTGGAAAACCCCATTTCTTTGAGAAGGTTCTTTGTCCAAGTGAGTTCACAGGCTCCATCTGCCATAGCACGGTATTCAGCCTTAGCACTGGACCTGGCTATAACCTTCTGCTTCTTGCTCTTCCAAGTGACTAAGTTTCCTCCAACGAACACATAGTACCCTGTAGTGGACTTCCTATCAAGGATGTCACCCGCCCAATCTGCGTCTGTGAATCCAGTGATGTCAGCATTGTTGTTCCTTCTATACCAAAGCCCTTGTCCAGATGATCTTTTTATATAGCAAAGAATTTGATCAACAACATTCATATGAGTCACCCGAGGGTCATGCATAAATCTGTTGACATAGCTAACAACATAACATATATCAGGACGAGTTACAGTAAGGTATATTAATCTTCCAACAAGACGTTGAAACCTTTCCCTGTCAACCTGTGGTTCATCATGTTGAGCACTGATTTTACAATTAGAATCCATAGGAGTATCAGCTGGTCGTGCACCAATCTTCCCAGTTTCTCGAAGGATGTCAAGTGCATATTTGCGCTGAGATAAGACCAACCCTTTGTTGGAGTGAGATATCTCAATGCCAAGAAAATATTTGATTCTTCCTAGATCCTTGATATCAAAAGTGACTTGAAGATATTCCTTTAAGTCTTTTATTTCTTTTGCATCATTACTGGTTAGAATGATGTCATCGACATATATGAGAATGAATGTAGTACTAACTTTGTTCTTCTTCATGAACAAAGTGTTATCAGTATGACATTTGGAATATCCAATTTTCTCAAGAGCTTTGCTGAGCTTAAGATACCAAGCTCTGGAAGATTGTTTCAAACCATATATGGCTTTATTAAGCTTGCAAACAGAATCAATACCTTCTTGAGGATGACCAGGCGGAAGTGTCATAAATTTCTTCATCTAGCTCTCCGTGAAGAAATGCATTCTTGACATCAAGTTGATGAAGAGTCCAATCAAAGTTACATGCAATAGAAAGTACAATGCACAGAGTATTCATTTTAGCAACAGGAGCGAAGGTCTCTTCGTAATCAATACCTTGAGTTTGGGTGTAGCCTTTGGCTACGAGACGAGCTTTGTATCGGTCAAGAGTTCCATCACTATTGAATTTTAATCGATAATGCCATTTGCATCCCACAACCTTGAACCCTTGAGGGAGTTTCACAAGATCCCATGTATGATTTTTCTCTAAGGCTTCAAGTTCCTCTTCCATGGCTTTGTTCCAGTTCTTGTCGTCTTTAGCTTCGAGGTAAGTTTCAGGTTCTTTTCTGCTATCAAGCTCTTTAATGAACAAGGCATAGCTTTTTGAGATCTGGTTATAACCAATGTGATTTTCTATGGAGCAGGCAGTAGAGCAGTAAGTCTCGTAGTCAGCTAAATACCTTGGAGTACTCCGAACGCGCTCAGATCTTCTGAGTTGAGAGGAGCTTTCAGTTGATTCTCTTGGGTCAACATTCATAGGAGAATTCGTTTGATTAACAGACTGATCACTCTCTAAAATAGTTTCAACTGTCCAAAGGAGATTGTCATAGTCCTCCATTGTCTGAGTAGTGTTCTCCCCCTGACTTTTATCCTGAAAACCATCATTTAAGACAAAGAAAGGAGCATCTTCATTGAAGCATACATCTCGCGACACATGAAGCTTACCACTTTCTGGATCATAGCATTTGTACCCCTTTGAGCTGGAGCTATATCCAACGAACACACACTTCTTAGTTCGAGGACTAAGCTTGTCTCTTTTATGAGACAGAATCCATACATGAACAGTACACCCGAAAGTGCGAAAATAATGGATGTTGGTCTTGGACCCAGTCAGAAGTTCAATTGGACTCTTGTAACTTAACTGTCTGCTAGGCGTTCGGTTAATTATGTGACAGGTCGTGGCAACAACAAAGTTCCATAACTGTTTTGGAACCTTACTTTGAAACATAAGACTTCTTGCAACTTCAAGTAAATGACGATTTTTTCTTTCAGAGACCCCATTTTGTTGGGGGGTGTCAACACAAGAAGTCTGATGAATAATGCCCTGATCTTTGATGAATTCCTCAAACCAATGATTTACGTATTCTGTCCCATTGTCAGTACGAAGCATTTTAATCTTGCGAGCATATTGGGTTTCAACCATTTTGTAAAATGCCTTAAAGTGATTGAAAACTTCAGACTTGCTTTTCATCAAATAGATCCAAGTAACTTTGGAATAGTCGTCAATAAACAGTACAAAGTACCAAAATCCGTGAATGGATTCAATAGGAGCTGGTCCCCATACGTCTGAATGAATCAGATCAAAAGTATTTTTACTAACACTTTCAGAAGTGGAGAAAACAGGTCTGGTCATTTTTGCATGCTGACAAATGTCACAGAGACTATTATTGAATTGAACATTGGGAAACAAAAAATTTAAAATACGAGAGGAAGGATGACCCATCCTTCTATGCCACTTATTTCCTTCATTATTTCCTGCAAAGAGAGCTATGTCAATCATATTTAAACGATAAAGTCCGTTAGTAAGACTTCCTTCACCAATCGTTTTCTGAGTCGTCTTGTCCTGAAATACCACATTTGAGTCAGAAAAAATGGCATAACAATTTAGATCTTTTATAATTTTGGCAACAGATAGAAGATTTTCTGAAATGTTTGGCATGTATAGAGCATCCAAGTTATGATCAAGCAGCCGAATAGTGCCTTTTCCTTCGATCGGTATATGAGTACCATTGGCGGCAATAACCGAATTACTGTTTTTGGATAGAATGAGATTATCACAGATATTGCCATGGTTCGTCATATGATGAGTGGCTCCCGAGTCCACAACCCATTGAATATTACAAAAACAATCAGACTTTTGAATCATACCTGTGTTAGCAAATGCCGACTCTGTTGTTTCAACAGCCATACCAGCCGACTTCTGAGCTTGAAGACTTTTAATCATCTCAGCCAATTTTTCCAATGTAACTTGGCTATCTTCAGCGTAGACCTGATATGCCTTCCCTTTGTAGTCATTTTGATCAAAGTTCCTTTTGTGAGTATAACCACCCTTCTTTCCAGGATGACCTATAATGAACCAGCAGTTTTCTTTTGTATGCCCCACCTTACGGCAGTGAAAGCGCCGTGGCTTTCGGTCCATTAGTTGGAACTTATTTTCAGTTTCATTAGTATTTGTTCGTGAACTAGTAAAAGCCGATTTGTCTATTTTTCCAGCATCGTCAGTCAGGATGATTTCATGATGAGTTCCCATTGCTCAACGTCTAAATTCTTCACGCATGAGAGTGGAACAGACAACACTTAAAGAAGGAAGATCTTGGGTCATGAGAATCTGACTCCTGAGTTGTTCATACTCATTTCCAAGACCAGAAAGAATTTGAAAAATTCTTTCTTGTTCCTTTATTTTTTTGATCTGTGAGGGATCCGTGGTGAAAGGAACGTAGGAGTCCAGTTTGTCCCACTTTCCTTTCAACGTGCCCAAATACTCGCTTAAAGGAGTTGTCCCCTTTTTTTTATTTCGGATCTCTTGAGTAAGTTGATACATGCGAGCAATGTTGTATTGCTCGCTGTATAGTTCACGGGCAGCATTCCATATGGCTTCAGCAGTCTCGAGAAATAAGAAACCATCCGCTATCTTTTGTTCCATAGAATTTAGGAGCCATGACATTACAAGATGATTGCTGGACTCCCAATCATCAGACTTAGGATCATCCAAAGGAGGTCTAGGGTTTCTTCCATTGATTAGACCAAGTTTGGATTTTCCACTCAAGAAGAGAGTAGCAACTTTAGACCAAGCAAGGTAATTAAATCCATTTAAAAGAGTATTGGTGATCTTGAGACTCGGATTACCTTGTTCGTGAACCACGATTTTGGTGGTAGATCCTTCACCATGAGAAATCCGTCCAGCATTTTCACCGATGGAGTGATTGTGGTGATCCGTCATGATTTGCAGCACTTGTGACGATCAGCCTTGCTTAGGAAATGAACATGGCTCTGATACCATGAAGAGATCAAAAACACGATAGAAGAATCACACGGTTTACGTGGTTCGGCCTGTGTAGCCTACATCCACGGAGGAAGATCATTCATCTTTTATTCTCTCATGCTTTTGAGTACAACAGGAAGAGGTACTTAAAATAACAGTCCCACAGAGATAGGGAAAGTAAGTAAAGATATATACATGCCAGAAAGCTAATGAGAGAAATAAGGAAAGTGAAACCGCCGGATCTCCCACAATAGGATATTGATCATCACCCACCACCACAACCAAGGTTTTTTCTTATTAAATATCAAAAAAAGAAAAGCTACTGGCGAATAAATCCGGATAAAACATGCAAATAGTACATGTAGAAGACATCAACATGGCATCAATATACATAGACATGACGCCATGAAACAAAGGCTTGAACAAGAAAAAAATAAAAAAGTACAATTTTTTATTTTATTTTATTTATGATATCTAATCTTAAGAAACTGGTCTTAGTCCATGTTTTAGTGCAGAGCTCCACACTAGGTCGATCTTGTCGACGTCGATGGCCCCCACTTCGTGGTGGTCCCACCCTTCTAGAAGATGAACCAGCCCTCCTGCATGGCATGCATGGATAGTGCTCCTCTCCATCGTGTACTGATCCAAAATGAACATATCCAAATAAATTAGTGTACGTAGCAAATAATTGAAATAAATGATTTTTTTTCAAATTGGCACCTAAGCTTTCAACGTATTTCCAATGTAAGCCTTTGTTTTGAAAATTTCAAATATTGCATAAACTTTATTATAGTTAATCAGAAGACCTTCGAACAGTTTTGACATTAAATTTCTAGCAAAAAAATCAAATATCACCTTAAAAAAATTATCAATTACTTTTTCTTTCTTCTCATCCAAAGTTTGACACCACTTTTTGTAAGGCTAATCCAATTTATTGTGCCACGAGGATGATCAACACATTTTAAAGATAAATAAGATATTACTAAAGTCATAATTTGAAGACAAAGCTAGATATCTAATCATAAGCCTACCAAACTCAAGTTGGCATATAAGACCAAGAGTATATTGTATATATTGGGAAATAAATAGGTAATATTTGATTTTAAGGTCTACTTTTTATTTACATAAATGGGACTTTGTTGCCATTTCGAGAATTTTCCCTAACTTGGGTCCATTTTGAATGTGAACAATGCACGGTTAGAACCAGTGTTGTCAGTATCGGAATCGGACCTGTATCGTTTGGCCAAGTGAATTAGCCCCCGATACCAAATTCTCAAGTGAATCGTTCTGAATCAGCTAAAAAATAATTAAGAAATATTACGTGTCAATCAGAGCATGACATGTGTTAAAGATATTAAAATAGTATTAAAAATAATTTTAAGCTAGCTTTTATATTTATTAAAAATTAGCTGATTCATCACGTCAGTATCGTACGATAAGTATCGGGCCGATTCTATTTCAACACTGGTTACAACACAAAATATGGTGATCCATGAGGAGTACATATGTGAGCCATAAAGAGCACAACCCAATCCAGCAAATGGCTTACCTCACATGAACCTAATCCTTGAACGTCATCAGGCAGCCTCATGGCTGCTAGCTTGTTGTAGGTGCAATCTCTTCTTGTCCCAAGGACGGGCGGCACCACGAACTGGTGGAAATGGGTCCCACTTGGGGCCCACCTTTGTTCCCTTTGTGAAAGCCATTTCCCAATTATCCATGTCTGAAAATAAAATAGGGAAGAAGGAAAATAAAATAGGAAAGGAAAAATATATAATTGTCTATTTTAGAGCAGTAAAGTAAAGAAGTAACACTAATAGAAATATTGTTTTTATTTTTATTTTTTCGAAAGGCAAGCTGGGGTTAGGCACACCCCTGCCACTTATAAACTACACCATTGAGTTTTGAACCTACAACGTGCCAACACAAGGTGATGTAATATGATGATGAGACAAGCATCATCTTCTCTTGGGGTGAAAGCTAAATGGTATGTGTGAGTAAAACATCCTGATGGATGGTGATGAATCCAATGGCCCGCATTGCGATTAGTATCCGGAACCGACTGCTCCAGATGAAACATTCAAGTTCTCTACAGGGCAGTCCCAAGTTAGTTGGTGTGGCTGTCAGACGGGCAGTCAGGGTTCTATTCTTGCGAGTGTCACCCCTTTCTCAAGCTGACACCCAGTATAAGACCCTGGTGGAATCAGACTTGGACCAGATTTTTGGGTATAGTATCGGGTCCAGATCCAGGTCTAATCGGGTTTATTATAAGAGAAACCATAACTGAACCTGATAAGAACTACAGGAACCATACGCAGACCATACCCGATAAAATAATATTTTTTATCATTTTTACATTGAAAAATTGTGAGTCTTAATCAGAACTCGGATCGGGCGGGCCCGGGTCTGATATAAAATTTCACAAACTATACCCGGGTCCATGTATTAATCAGACCTTTGGGTTCGGACCCGGGTCTTCTTATTTATCACTATACCTGGACCCTATAGCGTTGGTCCGGGTAAAACCAACCCGTTGACACCCCTAGTCTGGACTCTGGAGGTCCGAGATGTTAAGAGATCGATTTCACTTGTTATCAAACCAGCTACAGGTATAGAGCAGTATTCTGGGCAACTATATAGTGGGACCAATTAGTATGGGTTCCAAATACCGTAGTCGTCTCACGTCAGGTGACAAAAGCTCCTAACCAGGAAGACAGATCCCTCGTGGGCCATCATCTATTTTCAACTTTGTGATTGAAATAATAGGAAGTTTTTATTTATTTTTTCTATTAGCTGCCGCTGTTCTTATTTTTACTTGGTCGTGTTTTTTTTTTTTCTTCTTCTTTGTTACCTTGCAATTCTGAGCAGCCCGGTATTTTGTTACTTGGACAAGAAATTTCTGGCACTCAGTAGGGGCTTCCTTTTGTATGGCTTGGAACCTCTCAGTAGAGAGAGTAAGCATCTGCAACAGAAGCAAAACATAAGCACATTAATGACTTCCATTAATCAGTTGATTGGTTGATCATTAACTTGATCAACAAACTATTATATATAATTGAAGACACATACCAGGACCCTGACGCCATGTCTGCATAGATAGAGGGCAATGGCTCTTCCCAATTTAGAGGTGGCCCCTGTCAAGAACACCTCCTTGACATCCTTTGGGATTTTATTAAGAATAACTGCGGCAGTTAATGTGTTCCCATGAACAACTCTTACTCTTAAATCTGGGTGTTTTTGGACAAACAGTGTGCCTCCTCCATTGAGAGCTTCATTCTGAGATGAGAAACAAGTAGAAGCTACCAACATCACGAAAAGACTTTACAATAAATGGCATAATGCAACATTCGTTGTTACATCATGCTGTGGACAGACTGATGCAATATGGTATAATTACATGGGAGAGATGGTAAAAAATGGGCAGTGCCCATGTGGTAAATGTTTGCCAATAATTCAGACCATGAACCAACAAAAAAACAACAGCCCACAATTATGGTATAGAGTAGACTCCATAATCTTGCAGAGGATCATGGCTTAGAAAAAGGAGACAAATAAAGTCTGTCGGCTTTGTAGTTCCTACTCCCATAGTATTTGTTCCTCCATGACATCCTGCCCTAGGAAAGGTCAAGGCAGGTGACCATTGAGATTATCTTGATATATGGTTGAATAGTTGCACATACTGACTTAAAATAGTCACTCCAATATTCATAGATTTTAGGTTAGTCTACATATAGGAAGTATGGCAATTTATATTCAGGCACCTTAATTCTAAAATATTTTAAGATAAAGGCTTACCTATTTAAAAATTTGTTCAGATATGAGCCTGTCTTACTTTTACCCTCTGACACTACTTATCTGTCCTAATTGTCACTAAAAAAAACTGAGGAGTTACAATAGCGGAAAAGGGTAAAAGTGCCGTTTTAAAGAGTCAAGTAGAGTCAGGTGATATACCAAGTTAACCAAGGCAATCAACTGAGCAATTTCAATTTCTTGAAAACATCGGCGTTTATCATTAGATATTAGGAAACTGAGGCAGATAAACGTAAATTTGTCATAGGTTAGACGCCTATAAATAAATTACCCATAATTTTACCTTGTTTAAAGCTGCAAGACTGATGACTTTGACACCAAGCTTATCTGCGCTCAAAATTGCTTCTTCAATGTGTCTGTTGATCCCATCCCTAGCATATGGTAAGAAATACTGCAGATAACCATTAAAAAAAACGTCAAGGAAAAACGGTAAACAAGAAAGATTGAATAAAGGGTTGAAAAAGGTTGACGTTAATAGCATAAACTGTTCACCTGAAATCCAAACCTAGGGATAACCCAAGTTTGCAGCAGTCGGTTCCTCAGCAAGTAGAATGAATTTATGAATGTCTTTCCCCACGGCCACGCTACGAGCATTGTTATGAAGGCAATTGGCCACACGAGCAGCATTAGAAGATTGGTTGTATATGCATGTGAGCTAAAAGATCTAACTATAAAGGGCACATGCATAGAGGAATACACATCAAGTAAATGCGCAAGGAAAACAAAGTCTGGAACCCTCACATCTTTGCCTGCAACAACCATACATCGGACTTAGTTTCAGCCGTCAAAACTTGAAACCCATAACAGTCAAAGAGGATATACTTCAAAAAATGAATGATACAGCAGCAGCAGAAGAGAAATTTCTTATCCAACATTTAAATAATTCCCAGTGTTTCACATGAACCTCTTTATTGGGGTAAATGGTAAATTGGTAATTCAGATTCTTCTACCAAAGTTTAGATACCCACCTGATCTGATGCTCCTATGGAGCTCCCAGGATTTTTTGTTAAGAGTATTCCCAAAGACATCATATATTGGCATAAACAGGCAGAAATTTGAGTTCATATCTGTATGATGAAGACTATGGTAGCTGCAAGAAACATTAAACAAGATTAGAATGAACTGATATGTTCCATGTGAGGGTTAACTAGGTGAAAAGATAGTTGATCCTAGGGGCAAAAAAGTGTATGTCTTAACTTTGTATCCCTCATAAAACAGGGAAAGGTCCCCTTGGAAACTTTTACAATAAATGCAGCGAGCGATAAAAACTCGAAGCAGAAAAGCAACTGCAAGATCAAGACCATAGCAGACAAAGGCAGAAACTAACGACCAACCAAACCTAGATTTTGAAGTTTTCGACAGAGATGAAAGAAAAAGATAGAAAAGTGGATGCTTCAACTTTGTGTTCCTTGAAAAACAGGGGATGGTCCCATTGGAAATTTTCACATTAAATGCAGACCGAGGGACCAAAGTCCAATGGAGAAAAGCCATTGCAAGATCAAGATTACAGCAGATAGAGATAGAAACTAGATACCAATCAAACCTAGAGTGTTAAGTTTTCCACAAAGATGAAAGAAAAAGATGCAAATTTTGATTTTTCTACCACAGGATTACAAACCTTGGAGTGTAAATGAGGTATCTAAGGACTGGTATGTGCTCAAACAGAGACACTGGCATTACTTCAACATTGCAGTGTCCCATGCACCTTAGGAAGTCAAATATCAGCACATAACCATAGAACATGGTGACAGATGCACCCCCAATCCATGATGACCCCAGCATGGGAATCCCCATGAGCAAGCCCGACACTAGATGCTCCAAGAAGGTGGCCATTCCGGCTGCAGAGGTCATCAACTTAGTTTACCTCCCAAAAGATAGAAAGATAGCAAACGAAACATTCATTTAGGCTTTCTGCTGTAATGTACCTGTGAAAGACTGTGTCACTACAGATGAATGGTGGAGTGAATGATAATGGCAGAAGAGGTACTCAGAGTGAAACATCCTATGTATCCAATAATACAAGGCTTCTGTGACCCCCACGTGAAGTATCAGTGTGTAAATGAGTCCTTTGAAATTGAATAGCGGCAGGCTGTCCATTAAAGGGAAAGAATAGCATGCAATGACTGCCATGAAAGCTTGGAGGATGATGAAATCGTCCCTGTAATGAAAATACAGGTACTTGTCAACACCAGTATCCATTTTCGGATCAAATTAGACAGAAACTAAAAAAAAAAAGAAAAAACCAAAAAAGATCACCAATTCCATTCTCTATCAATCTGTTTGTAATCCACCCCTTGTTTAATGACTCTGTATTTGTTGGTGAGAAATAACATGCTGCTGTATGAATACCATAACTGATGTACAAGACCTCTCAGTGCACATATTGCTAGAATATGAAGGCTCCAGTTCTCTTTTACTTCCTTCTCTCCCCAAGAACTAAAAGTCATTGCTATGAGAGGTGCATATAGAAAATACTGATTGTTTCATAACCCCGAGAGAAAAGGAGAAGAAAAAGCAAAAAGAAAAAGAAAACGAGGTTAGTAATGAAGGCGACTGCAATTTACAGAAACCAAGCTGAAAGCAAGGACAAAAGAGAATGTTTCTCTGTTTTGACATGCCTTGAATTTACTCAAATTGTTCCAAGGCCATGCAGACAATGGAGCTACCATTTTGTTGGGGAAGAGAGAGAGAGAGTGAGAGGCCTCTTGTTCTTTCTCCTTGTCATAAGAAGCACCTGCTCTCCTCTGTATTAATACCAGGAGGGAGAGCAAGGGGGCCCACAAGAGTGGGGTAGAGGGAAAGGAGCAGGGCCACAAGAAGGGTTTGGGGGAAAAGTGGAAAATAAACCACAACAGGGCAAAAAACAAATCTGAAAAGAAACCTGGAAAAGACTGACTGGATTCACACGTGATTTCCTTTCCTCTTTATGAACACAATTCAAATAATGCATATCCACAATTCACCCCAAAAGAAAATGAGATATTATTCCTGTGAATTTCTCTTGTTCTGCAGAAAAAAAAATATTTATTGAAAATCGGGAAAAAGAAGCATAACATGGATCACGGGCATGTAACACAACGAAGAACACGTACATACTGAATGAGGTAAGATAACAGTTGGAGAGATGCGGGAAATGAATGCACAGGGGACAGAGCGCCAACCCCAACAGTAGCTAATATTTTTGCTTTTTCATAACTAGGGAAAACCCACCTTGCTCACCGAATTGATTGGCGTACAACCTCAGGTCTCCCTTGCTCAGTAGAGAGAGAGTACACCCAGTTTCACTCCTGCGATAAAAGACATGCACTTATGAGTTTCAAACTTGTATCTTCTAGTCAACTGGGTGAAGTTCGCAAGTCACCCCTATTAGATGAACGGAGCATGATGAGGTAGGAATCAGCATATTAAATGTTAAAAATAAGTCACCCCATACTAATTGCTCAAGACTATATTTGAAAAGTCGCAGCTGGGACGTGAGTTTATGCATTTGATAGATATGTGGGCAAACTACCTTGTGGTGGGCTGTTTGAAAACTGGTAGCTGGGATGGGAGTTATTTTTTAGCTGAAATTTTTTTAGTGAAAAAAAAATTGAACTGGCTTCCCTCCGTAACCCATCTCAATATAATTTAAGAGAAAAATAGAGGTTTGTGAGGGTAGGGATAGCAGTGGAATGGGGGCAGGGGATAAGGTCTCCACCCTCATCCCATTTCAAAATCGTGCCTTCCATCTTCGCCCTCATTCCCGTAGATTTTAACCTTCATCTCCAGATCATTTTTTGTTTCATGACCTCCATCTCAGGTTCAAATGGGGCGAGGCGGTGTAGGGCTGCATTTTTTTTATACTTTCATTGCTGCCGCCTTTAGCCGTTAGAGGAATGAGAGGAAAGAGAGGAAAAATGAGAGACTCATTAAAGGAATGAGAGAAAAGATTCGAGAAAGGGTTTTACATTAGGGTTAAGAATATATATATATATATATATATATATATATATATATATATATATATATATATATATATATATATATAAAAGATTTTATAATATGTATAATAGTATAATAATAATTTCTTTAATGGGGATCGGAGATGGGGGCGAGGCAAGAGTAAGTTAATTCCGCATGAGTTTTGATTTAACCTTCATCTCTGGTCCAAACAAGACAAAGTGGGGGTGGGTGGGTGGGTTTCCCCATTGTTCATAGACATTGGTTTTCTTCTTAAAGAGGGTTTTGAGAGTTTTGGGTGTACTGATTTTTCTCAAGAGTTTCAAGAGAGAGTACTTGTGCTCCCATTGTTTTTTCATAGTGATGTTGGGATAAACCACCATGTTGGTGGTGGTTAACGCTCCCTCTCTTAAAGATGCTCCTTCAGTTAAACCTGCACAAAAATAAGGGAGAACGGTTACACAACTGTTTTCATTTTTGTGTCTATAAAGAGAGGGGTTTCATGAGCAGCCCTATACGGAATACACACAGAAAATTAGTGAAAAACAGAAAAAGAATAGAGGTTTGTGATCTTACCTTTCATCTAGTGTTTTTCCATCCGGTGAGGGAATGATGTTCCTCTCACCGACTGCATCTAGTTGTCTACGCTTGTGGAGGGAAACAGTCCGGCTGAGGAGAGAAGCCCCCTTGCTCCAGCCACCGCCACCATCACCATCGGATCCGGTTCTCCGATGGCCGCCTCAAATAATATTTAAAAAAAAAAATTAATATTATGTGTCAATCAGAACGTGACACATGTTAAAGCCATTAAAATAATATTAAAAAATAATTTTAAGTATTTTTATATTTATTATAAATAACCAATTCAATGGTGAAGCTTATCGATTTTTTACCGATACGTATTGGCCGATACAGCCAATACGCACAGGTACTGACAACATTGATTCCGAGTCCTGTTCTTAGGGATTAGGACACATGACACTATGACACGAATCCATCACATTTTATATTTTTAATAACTTTTGTGCATATAGTTATCGATAACAACATTATAATTTGATAATTGTTTTAAATTTTTAAATATAAAAAGTATGTGCTATGTCTTACTTTTCACAAAACTATGTGTCCGCGTTAGTGGTGCAGTGTCTAAGCAACATGCAGCGCATGCCGACATGCCACGTACATGTACAAATCATACTTATTTCAACACTTTTTACTTATTGCTAATAATATTTAATAAATTACATTTTTATACATTAAAATATCAAAAAACTTAACTAATTAAAAATAAAATCCCAAGCCAATTTGTTTTGTTCTACCATGCGATCATGGCACGTGAAGCGCAAGTTTTGTTGCCCACTTCTCGTAGAAATTAAATGCACCCCATTACGTGATATCGAATGAGGGAGGGAGGGAGGGAGGAAGAAAGGGCCCTACCATGAATGCAACATCTGCAAATGTAGGCATCTTATAAAGTAGCTTTAATTTCCATAAAGTTTTGGGGTCTTATGCTTTTTCAATAAGGTTATACGCATGGGAAAAAAATTAATGACTATGTATTCATGTCATGAGTGTCCGTATGATGCAGGAGCGATAGCGTGCCACTATTGGGTCCACAAAGGATTCATTTTTACATTTTAGATTCTGTTTTGTATTTTTGTGTCAATATATCCCATCCATATTGTTATGATAAGTTTTATCTTTTGAATAAGTTATTTAAATATATTAATTAATTTGATTGTAATTAAGAAACTAGAAGGTAAATCAAAGTTGATATTTCTTTTTAAGTTTTCAATTATTTCATTAATTTTCAGTTATTTTAATTTGCAAATGTAGGCATCTTAAAAAGTAGCTAGATTCTTAACAGTCACTTTAATTTCCAGAAAGTTTGGGGTCTTATGCTTTTTCAATAGGGTTATAACTAAGCATGGGAAAAAATTAATGACTATGCTTTTTCAATAAGGTTATAACATTTTTTTCTACGTGCATGTCATGTAAAATGTGGAAATGATACCTGTGTGGACACGCAACTACGTTTTTGGGGGGCCAAATTAGACCTTGTCCCATCAAAGAGGTGGCACACTATCAAATCACATTTAATAAAAAATATATATTTGAGTTAGGCATGTGATTCTTTCCCCCCCTTAAAGTCGCTCAATAAATATGGTTCTCAAAAGTCGTGTCACTGATTGATAATTATAAAATTGTTTTATCCAAACTAAAGTAGATACTTTTTAGTTTTAATCATTTTTTTTTACTAAAATATTTGTAATCCAGGTAAATTTCTCTATTGAATCATGAATATATAATTTTTTTAGTTAGTCTAAGATAAATCCCTTCCATGGCTGACTCCATATTGGCAAGCCTTGAACCCTTGAGGTCCCCCTGCCCACCGAGAAGTATACTCAGTCTGACATTGCGGCAAGGGATGTCCCTTCTGGGTTTCGAACCATGTACATCTCATGTAAGGTGACAAACCACGGTCTTCCCTAACTAAGAAGTCGGACTGTGAAGTCTGCTGGTGAAAAAGGGGACTACAAAATTATTTGGCAAGAGGATAGAGATCAATAATTAAAAATAAATCTTTTTTATTTTCAATATATGGAGAGCTTTTTCCTTGTGGCTTCGAGGGTCACTTTGGATTTAATGAATCGTCTTCTTTCTCTTCCTCGTAGATTTAAAAGAACAATTTGGCAACACTATAATATCAATCTATTGAGAGCTTCTTCATCACTCCCAAATGTTCCTTTTAGTACATTAGGTGTTAACTATAGTTTTGGCCTTTCCTCACTAACATTAAACAAAAGCTAATATTTGGATAACTCCGTGGTAGGATCTACAAGTTGTTTGGTGGTACTATATATAGATTTTGGCTTTCCCTGACTAACATGAAACAAAAGCTCATGTTTGGATAACTCCATGGTAGGGTCTACAAGTAGGGCTGCACAATGAGTCAAGCTAGGATGGGCTCAAGTGGGCTCCGCTCATTCAATATTGGCTTAAACTCTTTAGAATAAGCAAACAAGTGGAGCTCAAACCGGCATTTGACCTTTAATATGATGAATCAATCAATTAAACTCACATCTCACTAGACAAATAGGATATATATGGTTTTTATATATAAAATAAAATACCATAAAAAATGTCTTAACCTAATGGATATGACATTTGCACAATGTGTTGGAAAATATGCTTCATTTAATGGGTGAGGCAACTTGAACCTGCAGGTATGCTTAGAGGCATGTGTTTACACGTGCTATCTTTTAAGCGATAGTTGTCTCACTTAAGATCAAGTCCTCGATACAATGGTTTCTCGTGTAACTATGCGTCCAAGATACAACCAAGCTTTAGCCTACTCACGAAAATCGGGCTATGCCCTTCATTGTGAGACTGATAATCTTAACAAGAATCATCTTAAACAATCTATTGACTAGGTTAGGTTGATTCGGTTTTAACGTAGAGAAATGGATATGAATTTTGGGTTTTAATTAAATATGTGTATAGATCATGTATGTAGTGGGTGTGGATCTAAACTGTAAGCGGGTATGAATCTTAGATATGAATCCAAACTGCATCTGAGTTTGTATCTTAGGTATGGATCCGAACTACAACCGGAGTTGAATCCAAAAAGACAACCAAATCTGGATTCTATAACAAAAAAGAGCAAATGAGCAAGAAAAAGAGTCAAGCTCAAGGAGAGAGAGACGAGAGGACAACTTGAGAAAGATGAGAAGAATAAGAGAGGACTATAGTTTATGTAAGCCTCAGACCCAGCCCACTTATAAAGGTCGTAGAGGCCTTAAATGGGTTCAAACAACCAGCAATAATGGGCCATAATGGCCCAAACGAGTAGCCAAAGAGGGCATCAAAAAAGAGAAAGGTTCAGTCTAAAATGACACGGGTAAGGTTAAGACTGTTCTAAACCAAGTTAAGGTTCAAGGACCAAGGATGTACAAACCCAAGATCTAATGCCCTTGAGAGCCTTGCACTCTAAGGCAACCCCTCACAATATATGGACCGGAAGATTTTCTACAACTTTCAAAATGAGACTAAACTTATAGAAAAGATAAGAAACCCATAAACTTAGTGAAATGGTAAAAAAAATAAAAAAGTTAGATAGTTTGGAGCCAAAACCCAACAATCCCTCATGTTGATCAAAACTATAGAAAAGACTCAAGTGATCGATCGTGAAGATCCACTATATAAATGAAGGTATTTTTGGGTTTAAACCTCCACATTAGTATTACATAGTCTTAGCCAGACACCCAATAAGGCAAAGCTGGTATAGCAAGGACTGCACTACTGATATCAAGCCTTCTTTTGTACTAAAGATAGAGTCGATCATCATACTGGATCCTATCAAATGAATATTACATATCCCTGCAAATCAGCATCTGTTACACTAACAGTAACCAGATCCTAGAAAATATTGTTGTTACTAAAGATAAAAATCCTAACCAAAATCGTGCCACCGATAAGGATGGTAATGTTCTATAAAGCAGAGGCATGTAAATGTAACTGGAGAGTGAAAAAATAAAAGACACAGTAAAAGAGAGAGTTTAGTGGATGTAGGCATAGCCTGTAAAACCCAAAAAAAAAATCGAGTCTTTTTAATAAATAAATGATGAAGAAGAATTTTCAATTTCGTATTTTTATGATGCTAAGATGAGGTATCTCGGACTTTCCGGGCAATGAACTTCGGGCTTGAGTGAGGAGGCATCAGAGGACCACACATGCTTAAAAAATAATGAAATAGTAAAGAAGACAAGAAGCAAAGAAGTAGAGTAGAGGTGGAGCGCCCAGCTAGAAGGGAGGATGTCCTAGGTTCAAATCCCCTTGGGCGCCAGAAAGTTTTTTCCAAAGAAAATGTTTTGTCATTCAAAGCCAGACGACCATAAAGATGTTAAATAAAGTTAGGTTGCAAGAATTTGAATCGAAATGAGACATAGCGCACTGGCGGGGCTTGTTACCCCTTCTAGAGGAGAACCTCGGTTCAAATACTCTGTTGTGTCAAGAAGACCTTTTTGGCCAAAACAACAAAAAGAAGGGAGGAATGAGATTTCAAAATTTGATGTGAATAGGAAGGCCATCTCACGACTTTTCAAAAAAGGCAGTTATATTCCGGGCTGGGAGTTACAAAAAAAATGAAAAATAGAAACCCAAGAGGGTTTACAAAAAAAAATGAGTTCCAATGAAAACTGATTCCCTCTCTCTCTACCCTTCCTCTCTGGAATTTTTCTGCTCTTCCTATCAATACCAGCCGTGTGTTTCATTCTCGAGTTTCACCTTCCATCATTTCTTCTGGCGAGGAGCAGGTGCAAGGTTACCGGACGTCCGTGAGGAGGGCGAACATCTTGCTGGTAGATTGAGGTTCTCACAAGGTAGGGATATAGTTTCTTTATGCATATGTGAAGCACCATGGGGTACTCGTATGGGTTCAAATAACTGAATAGCCATCAACGTCATGAGGTGGATAAGATTGTTGCTTCTTTACCTGTGAGTGTAATGGTGTTTTGATTTGCTGAAAAGAATACCTATAGAATGGCGGTATAGTCATGAACACGTAACTAGCAGACTATGTATGTATACAAGTTTTTAAAATAGTATTTTCCCTTATGTCTGATCTAATCTTTTGATAGCTAAACTAACATTTTAATAACCATGGAAAGGGAAAATAGCTGGGGGCATCCGTAACTATGAAAAACAAAATTGCCTTGGCATACTTTTGAAAAAAAGGGGACTTACATTTGATGTTCTGCATCTGTAGGCAGTTTATAAAAAAAACAAACAACCACAGAATTTACTTACACGTAAGCATTATATCATGGAGATACATAATCCAGTTTATATATCCATGAAAACCCTTCATTCGTTGGTCATTTTACACCCTTAAATTTCAAATTATCAACATGTACGAGGGTTCTTCTCTAACCATGGAAAGGCACAGGGTAGACCTATTAAATTGTATTCATTCACTAGTTGATTGTTTTTTTTTTCTACTACCATGATATTTTATTTCCAGAACTAAGGAGACAAATGTGATCATAACCTCCCATTTTTGTCTATATAAACTTAGGCTCATAATATAAGGTCCATGGGTGTCAATGAGACAATACCATCTAATATTTAATTAGGTTTGTATCACAGTGGATACTTAAATCTACAGGTTCTATTATTGTACTAAACCCATATATATATATATATATAGATAGATAGATAGATAGATTTAGATTTCAATTATGGTGTAACACCGAATGCAACATCATAAACTTTATAAGTCATAAAATCAAATGAGGTGCATGATTTACACTCATATGAACACACATATGTCGATAAGTATATAAAACTACTGACCTTGGATCTAGTCCGGGTTCAACAGACGAGTCCCATTGGAGTGACCATTAGCATGTAAAAAAAAAAAGGAAAAGGGGGGGGGGGGGGGGGGAAGGGACAATGGTTACCAGTCGGTCCAGCCGACTGAAAGTCGAACTTGGAATGGGCTTGACATGGTTCGCGTGATGGGTGTGGCGCTGCTGCAAACCGGGGCGTGACTGTCAGGTCGGTCCATTAATAGGACCCGTGTGATAACATCTGGGTCGGGTACAATAGACTGCAACTCTCCATAGGAAAGTTGTTACTATGTTACGACATGAAAATATAAGAAACTATATGTGTAATTTGGTCCAATGGACTGGCATCAAACTTAGAACAGGATGTTGACGTTAGCAGTGAAAGGGGTGTGGTGGCTGCACCCAGGTTGAAGGTAAATGGGTTGACCGTGTCTGGATTCAGCATAACTAAGTCCCACCGTGACCTTGGATAAGCATTGGTAGGCGGGAATTGTGGATTCTTCCACTTAAAAACTATCTGGTACTGATGCTGAGACTAAGCCCAACGTCTGAAGCACTAGAATGTGGGACCGTATACATACGGGGGCTAACCGTGGATTATGACTCCAGTGTGGAAAAAAAATCAGGTTGGAGTTCAAATTATATGTTCAGAAAGACATAAGGAATTATGAACATAGTGTGTATAACTCAAGTCAGAATTTTGAGTTACATGCCATGAGAAAGACGAGAAATCAGAGAACTAACATACATAAGATTTTTTTTTCTAGTCAACCGAGAATAAAATAGATGAGAAAAAAAAATAAAGAAAGAAAGATAATTGGGGTGAGAACTGGGTATACCGAAAAGGGTATATGTTACTAGTTTCTCACAGGGTTTCTGGGTACACCATGGAGGTGTATGTTACTGGATTCCCGGGTTCTGGGTACACTGGATCGCAGTGTATGTTACTGAGCCCACGGTCCACTTTAGAGAGAGTGGGTGGTACACACTCCGTCGGACATTCTTTTGCTGTGAGAGCAAGGCGTCTCACCCGATCCTCAGTCCACGGAGTTAGGGGACCAGAACCACCAGTGAGTCCTAGGTGGTGGGTCCAAATCTTCTGCAGAAGAGTTATGGGTGCATCCAATACTAGTTCTTGCCAATTGGGGATCTCTCTCGGTCGGGCACCGTGCCCCTTTTGGGTATCCGTACGGCTAGTTATACGGGTTATATGAACCCCCGTATAATCTCGGTCTGCTACGACGTCGAATGCATGTGCGTACCCACAGGGTAAGAATTAAATGAAGATTCAAACCAATAAATGTGGAAATAACAAATGGGACATATAGGGGTTCAAGTGGAACAAAACTTAGAAAGAAAAATATATTTACATGAGGATTAAATCTCTGGTAAATCATAATTCATACATACTTGTTCACATGACACTGCACATATGTATTTTGGACTGTATCACTTACTCAGACAGTGGTAGTCTGATTCCTTTATGGTTTACTGTTTTCAGGTGAAGACATAAATGCACAATCAGAGTGAGGGCGGCGGCATCGTCAGACGATCATGGCACTACTACTTTTCTGTTTAATGTTTCTGGATATTTAAACTTGATGTAATAAACTTTGTTATGATGGAATAAGATTGAAGTTCTTAGTAGCTCCTCATTTATCTAGTTAAAAGCTTTAAAAAAAAATTGTTAGAATTTTCATTAAAAATAAATGGGGTGTTACACAGTCGCTGAACCACTCTAAAAATTCGGTGTGTTTCTCTTTTCATCATTTTCTCTTGCATGGTATCAGAGCACCAGGCTGACTGACCTCAATTCAATGGCGTCACAAGGAGCGTCATCATCAGTGTCAATCGGTCCTCAGCAAACATGTACCCTCTTTCCTAGTCTATCTGCTCCCAACAATTTACAATATTTTTTGTCGGTAAAACTGTCCGCCGACAATTACCTACTATGGGAATCATAGTTTATTCCTCTTCTTAAGGGATACAATATGATGGGACTTATAGATGGATCTCTACCCTGCCCACCTGAATATCTTCTTGCTGAAACAGGAAAAGAGGCTGCAAGAAATCCAGCCTATACTGAATGGCACCGGACAGACCAACTTCTGCTCAGTTGGATCTTGTCCTCTTTAACAGAAACCATCCATAGTCAAGTCATAGGACTCAACACCTCTTATGAAACCTGGACTGCAATTAAACGCATGTATGCAACTCATTCTCGAGCAAAGATTCAACAGTTGAAATCTCAACTCCAAAACTTAAAGAAATTAAAGGAGGTGATTCAATCACCTTGTTTCACAAAGCCAAGAGCCTAGCACATCAACTAGCCATGGCCAATAAACCGGTAGATGAAGATGATTTAATAATGAACATTTTGGTTGGCCTTCCCGTTGATGAATATGGTGCTCTTAGAGTTTCACTACGCACTCGCATTGATCCCATTCGGCTTGAAGATCTTTATGCCATGCTCCTTATCCATGAAGCCGAATTAGGTAGAACTGATCACATTATGGATCTGCCCATGGCAAATTTAGTTCATCATCAAAATTTTAAAAATCAAAACTTCAAGAGCTGAAATTTCCAACAGAAAAGCAAACCTAATAACCGATCAAATGATAGATTGGTCACTTGCCATGCATGTGGTAATAAAGGCCGTATTGCTTCTCAATGCCGCACCATCTGTCAAGCCTACAGAAAATCCGAACATGGCATCCTGCAATGCAAACAGTATAAGGTTCAGAAAGAGCCTACATCTCCCGAAGCCTATCATATGGAATTTGGATCATATCTCAATGATGTAAATTGGTATGCCGACACTGGGGCTACACATCATGTTATCGCTAATCTAAAGAACCTGTCCCTGCACACAAATTATCAAGGCACCGACCAACTTCGCGTGGAAAATGGTATTGGTCTTAAAATCAAGAATACTGGTCACACTACTCTCAATGGTGTTGATTCAAATTTTCTTATCAAAGATATATTACATGTTTTCGATATTTCCAAAAAATTATCGGTTCATAAATTCAGTCATGACAATAATGTGTTCTTTAAATTTCATGCAAATCGATGTGTGGTTAAGAGCGCAACAACAGGGAAGACGATCCTCGAAGGACCAACTAATCATGGACTATATCAGCTCAATTTGCGAAAGATCGATGGAGTCTCTTGTAGCGGCAAGAAACTGATAAATTTAGGAGAACGAGCCTCAATTGAAGATTGGCACAAGAGAATGGGACACCCTGACTTCAAGATTGCCTTACGAGTTTTGAATAAGCATGATTTGCCTATTATCAATAAGACCTTCAATAAAGTATGTGTTGCATGTCAACCTGGAAAGAGTCATGCTCTTCCATTTCCACCATCCCAGCATAAAGTTAGATCACCACTTGATTTAATTTTTACAGATGTATGGGGGCCATCGACTACTCCTTCATTGCATGGATACAGATATTATGTTACGTTTATAAATGTTTTCTCTCATTTTTCATGGATTTATGTTCTAAAAAATAAGTTTGATGTCCTTCATGTGTTTAAAAATTTTCAACTATATGTTGAGAGACAGTCTGACAGTAAAATTAAAACTGTGCAAAGTGACTGGGGAGGAGAATACCGCACTTTTTCCGCCCACTTGCAGTCACACGGCATCAACCATCGAATTAGTTGGTCTCATGCGCGTCAGCAAAATGGTTGTGTTGAGAGCAAACACAGACATATAGTGGAAACCGGCCTTGCTGTTCTTGCACAATCAGGCTTGCCATACAAGTATTGGGATTTTGCTTTTCGAACAATGATATATCTCATAAATTGGATGCCCACTATAGTTCATAATATGAAGACTCCATACTACATGCTTTTTAAACATGAGCCTGACTACAAAGTCCTAAAGATTTTTTGATGTGCATGTTACCCATGTTTACGTGATTTCAATAGGCATAAACTTGAGTTTCGCAGCAAGTAGTGCACCTTTCTTGGGTACAACAACCAGCATAAAGGATATATATCTCTGCCTTGACTCTACAACCAACAAATTGATCATAAGTCGCCATGTCATTTTTTATGAAACCCTCTACCCATTCAAGGTCCAAAACCAGTTGTCGTCTATGTCACACGGACTCGGCTCCAAGGTCGCCGCACCCGCGTCGACACGCACCGACACGGGTGCGGCTCGGACTCGGTCAACTCGACCCTGGGTGCGGTCAACGCACCCAGGGTCATTTTGGTCTATTTTTTGGATTTTTTTTTTTTTGAATTTTTCTTTTTTAAATTTTCTGGGCTACAGCTGTAAGGAAAAAAACCCATCACAACTAAAAAACCTGTACACTTTCAAGTTTTAAGTACAGAATGGGCACAACTCAAGTTTTTGTGGTTTTTTCCTGTATGAAGAAAGTGAATTATTACAGTGTATGAAGAAAGTGCCCAAAAGTGAATTATTCCTGTATGAAGAAAGTGTACAGAATGCCTTCACAACTCATCACCTGTCCCCTAATGGGCACAACTTTGACCGAGTCTTATATATATATATATATTTTTTATTTTATTTTTAATATATATATAGCAGAGTCCCCGTGTCCAAAATTTTTGAAATTGCGCCGCACCCGCACCCGCACCCATGTGACATAGGTTGTCGTCTATACATACATCTTGCTCTCCTTTCCCTATTTCCATTCCCACCCCTCTCCAACCATCACCCTCTCTACAATACCCAATTCCACCACCCGTGGACCCTCCTCTCACCTCTCCCCCAACACCTCCCTCTAGCTTCACTTCTAGACTGACACCTTCACCCGATGCCTCCGTAAATGATACATATACCCATCATATGATTACTCGATCCCAAACTGGGTCCCTTTGACCGAAAACATATCTCAGCTTCAAATATGCCTTGCCTGAGCTTTACCTAACCCAAGCTTACCCTGAATCCGAACCCACCTCCTTTAGGCAAGCTAAAGCTCACCCTCACTGGATCGCTGCTATGCAAGACGAATTCCATACTCTTCTCAAAAATGCTACATGGAGTCTCGCTCCTCCTCCATCATCAACAAATATTGTTGGCTCTCGGTGGGTTTTTCGAATTAAAAGACAGGTCGATGGAACAATTGCTCACTACAAAGCTCGCCTTGTTGCCCAGGGTTACACTCAGGAGGCCGACATTGACTACTTTGAGACATTTAGTCTCGTTGTCAAACCTACAACTATTCAGGTTGTTCTCACCATGGCTATCTCTTAGGGATGGTTCATTCGCCAACTTGATGTTTGTAATGCCTTCTTACACGGGTTTCTTACCGAAGACGTCTATATGGCTCAACCATCTGACTTTATAAATAAGCAGTTCCATACTCATGTCTGCAAGCTTCATAAAGCCATCTATGGGCTCAAACAATCTCTCTGCATGCCTGGTTTCGACGCCTTAGTCTCTTTTTTACATCCTTGGGCTTCTCTGGTTCAAAAGTGGACTCCTCTCTCTTCTTATTTTACAAAGGGAACATAACCATTTATCTACTCATTTACGTTGATGATATCATCATCACTAGCAACCAGCATACCACCATTGAGGTCATTATTCAGAAATTAAATATCGAATTCGCCATTAAAGATCTTGGATCATTACATTACTTTTTGGGCATTGAGGCGACATTCCACACCAGGGTCTTTTTCTCTATCAGTTGCAATATATGCTTGAGCTTCTTCGCAAATTCAACATGCTCGAAGCAAAACCATCTCCTACCCCCATGGCCACTTCTACCTGGTTGTCTCTATAAGACGATGATCCCCTTTCTGATCTGACACCATATTGGCAACTCGTTGGCAGTCTCCAATACCTCACTCTTACTAGACCATATTTGGCATTTGCAGTCAACAAAGTGTGTCAGTACATGCATTGCCCCACTACTACTCATATGACGACTGCTAAGCGTATTCTATGCTATGTCAAAGGCACTTTATCTCATGGTTTGCTTCTTCGCCCCACTCATCCTTTTCAGCTTGATGCCTACACTGACGCCGATTGGGCTGGGGATATTGATGATCGAAAATCTATCGGCGGCTATGCTATCTACTTGGGCAAATCTCTCATCTCTTGGTTTTCTCGCAAACAACACACTGTGGCTCGTTCCAACACGAAAGCCGAATATCGTGCTCTAGCATCTTGTGCCACAGAAGTTTTATGGCTCACCTATCTTCTTTATGAGCTCCGACTAACCCAACCTCATCCCCCTCACCTTTGGTGTGATAATATCAGTGCAATATCTCTCTCAGGGAATCCTGTGTTTCACCATCGAAGCAAACACATCAAAATCGATGTGCATTTTGTAAGAGATCACATTGCTCAGAAACACCTTGAAGTTCGGTATGTCTCCAGTCATGATCAGTTGGAAGACATTTCACCAAACCTCTTTCTGGCACCGCCTTTGACCTTCTTTGGACCAAGCTGAACATCCTTCCTCGGCCGCTCAGATTGCAGGGGGATACTAAAGATAGAGCCGATCATCACGCTGGGTCTTATCAAATGAAGATTACATATCCCTGCAAATCAGGATCTGTTACACTGACAGTAACCAGATCCTAGAAAATATTGTTGTTACTAAAGATAAAAATCCTAACCAAAATCGTGCCACCCACAAGGATGGTAACGTTCTATAAAGCATAGGCATATAAATGTAACCGGAGAGTGAAAAATAAAAGACACAGAAAAAGAGAGAGTTTAGTGGATGTAGGCACAGTCGCCGAACCACTCTAAAAATTCTGTGTGTTTCTCTTTTCATCGTTTTCTCTTGAATTCTGTACCTTAAGCTTTCTACTGTATCAGTTTATACTTTTTTTTCATTTGGGTCATGTTTCAATTTCTTAGATTTCTTTGATGATGATTTTTGATGTTTTATTATGATATCTATTAGGTTACATAAGAAAATTATCCTGTCTAATGGTGCACCCTTTCTTGTTTCTTCATTTTATCTTTATTCAGTTTGGGGACAGTTTCCTCGAAATGATTGCTGATCATTAATGCATACTTTGTTGGAACTTTTGATTAGGAATTTCAGTCGATGGATTCTAACTTAAAGAGCATTTGAGATGGAAAAAAAATGAATAACTTAGAGCCCGGAGAAGACTAATTTTTATTGACATGGTAAAAGTAAAACCCCAAGTGGGGAAACATCTGCCGCTCATTTTAGTACACTGTAAAGTGCAGAGAATCCGAAAGGCGGCAATGCTTAGCTACGGAGCTCAAGTACAAGCTGGAAGGAAGATGACATTTTGCACTTCATATGAAGCACTGGTTTTTATTTTTGATACTATACGTTGCTAAGGATTAGAATTGGATAGCTGCTTATAGCAAATACAATCCCCAATTGGAGATAACGTCTGTCAATTAAGATGAAAATCATCTCTGTTGTAGACAATCCTTGAATTTCATTTTAGAATTGCAATGTGGGGTGATTACTGTTGGTTGCCACTCGCCTGCAATATCTTTGGGAGATGTTTCTGTTAAAGCTTCCATGTATATGGTGCAACTAAGGCTTTGGATCTTTCTCAATGCATGCCTCAGTACTAACCATTCAGGTGCTTGCACGCTGAAGCTGCTGGAGGCAAATTTTTAGATAACTTAAGACATGTTTCCGTCTCTTGCAATTTGTTTTTTTCTACGATTTTTTTTGCTTATCATGGCATAGCCATTTTGACTTTGTATGCATCAGGTGTATTTTTATTTCAATCAACATTAAACATGATCTAATGCTTGATATTTTAGGGTTTTTTTAATTAGTATATATATATATATGTGTGTGTGTGTGTGTGTGACGTTTGTTTAAGATTTAGGCTTTTGATTTAGTTTTTATTTAATGTTTCATTAGGTTTTAGGATTTTTCTTACTTTTTTCTTTCGTCACTGTTTGATAACTATAAAAAAAAATTATCCAAATTAAAGTAGATGCTTTTTAGTCTTAATCTTTTTTTTTTACTAAAATAATTGTAATCTAGGTAAATTTCTCTATTGAATTATGAATATTTTTTTTAGTTAGGCTAAGAGAAATCCCTTCCATTGCTGACTCCATATAGGCAAGCCTTGAACCCTTGAGGTCCCCCTGCCCACTGAGAATTACACTCAGTCTGACATTGCGGCAAGGGATGTCGCTTCTTGGTTTCGAACCATGTACATCTCATGTAAGGTGACAAACCGTGGTCTTCCCTAACTAAGAAGTCAGAGCGCTTTTGTGAAGTCTGTTGGTGAAAAAGGCGAATATAAAATTATTTGGCAAGAGGATAGAGATGAATAATTAAAAATAAATCTTTTTTTATTTTCAATATATGGAGAGTTTTTTGCCTTGTGGCTCAAGCTTCTTCATTACTCCCAAACGTTCCTTTTAGAACATTAGGTGGTACCATAGTTTTGGCCTTTCCTCGCCAACATTAAACAAAAGCTCATATTTGGATAACTCCATGGTAGGATCTACAAGTAGTTAGGTGGTACTATAGTTTTGGCTAACTAACACAAAACAAAAGTTCATATTTGGATAACTCCATGGTAGGGTCTACAAATAGGGATGCAAAATGAGAGGCTAGGATGAGCTCAAGTGGGCTCGGCTCATTCAATATTGACTTAAACTCTTTAGAATAAGCAAACAAGTGGAGCTCAAACCGGCATTTGAGCCTGATTATGATGAATTAATCAATTAAACTTGGATCTCACTACACAAATAGGATATATATGCTTTTTATATATAAAATAAAATACCATAAAAAATGTCTTAACCTAATGGATATAACATTTGCACAATGTGTTGAAAAATATGCTTCTTTTAATGGGTGATGCAACTTGAACCTACAGGTATGCTTGGAGGCACTCATTTATCTGTGCTATCTTTTAAGTGATAGTTGTCTCACTTAAGATCAAGTCCTCAATGCAATGATTTCTCATGTAACTATGCCCCCAAGATACACCCAAGCTTTTGCCTACTCAAAAAATCGGGTTATGCCCTACATTGTGAGACTGATAACCTTGACACGAATCACCTTGAACAACCTCTTAACTAAGTTAGGTTGATTCGGGTTTAACATAGAGAATTGGGTATAAATTTTGGGTTTAAATATGTGTATAGATCTTGTATGTAAGTGGGTATGGATCTGAACTATAAGTGGGTATAAATCTTAGGTACGAATCCAAACTGCAATTGAGTATATATCTTAGGTATGTATCTGAACTGCAACCGGAGTTGAATCCAAAAAGGCAACAAGATATGGATTCTATAACAAGAAAGAGAGTCAAGCTCAAGAGGAGAGAGAGAGAGAGAGAGGACAAGTTGAGAAATATGAGAAGAATAAGAGACAACTGAAGTTTATATAGGCCTCAGACCCCAGCTCACTTATAAAGGCCATAAAAAGGCCTTAAATGGGTTCAAACAACCAACAATAATAGGTCATAATGGCTCAAAAGAGTAGCCCAAGGAGGGCATAAAAAAAAGAGAAAGGTTCTATCCAAAATGACCCGGGTAAGGTTAAGACTGTTCTAAACCAAGTTAAGGTTCAAGGTCTAAGGATGTAGAAACCGAAGATCTAATGCTCTTAAGAGCCTTGCCTTCTAAGACAACTCCCACAATATATGGACAAGAAGATTTTCTATAACTTTCAATATGAGACTAAAATTGTAGTAAAGACAAGAAACTCATAAACTTAGCGAAATGTTAAAAAAAAATAAGAAACTTAGATAGTTTTGAGCCAAAACCCAACAATCCCTCACGTAGATCAAAACTATAAAAAAGACTCAAGTGATCGATCATAAAGATCCACTACATAAATGAAGGTATTTTGGGGTTTAAACCTCCACATTAGTATTACACCCAATAATGTTAGCTTTTTGAGAATCCTAATTGACTTTTGAGACACTCTAATAAACATTTTCACTTCAGGTGATCATAAAGTATTGGCCAGTATATTGAAATTGCACATTAAGGGTCTTGTGTTGTATCTCACTTTAATGAGTACTTTAGAGACAAAGTTCAAGTCCAATAAAAAGCGACCTGACCTTTACCTGAATCATATTAAGAATTCAATTTAAACTCAACCTTCGTATAGGTTTCCGGCACTTGACATATCGAGGAAACATGGCAAATAGATTTTTAGGCCATCGTAAGACAATTAGCTCAGACAGGTACTGTTTCTCTTTCTCCTCTTTCCTGTCAAGCACTTGCCCTCAATAATAACCTTTACACTTATTCTATTTCCAATCTAAACAATTGATGATCTCCTGAATTCTGTATGCAACCGCCATACCAGATACTTCATGAACGAGAATCTGTTTTATTTTAGTGTAATGCGACTTATTACGTAGTTTTTGCCTTTTTTCTGTCCCTATAGTCCTTGTTGGATAAGTAGCAGCTCTTGAAATAAAAGTAAACCATTGCCTATCTCTGTCCATTTGATTGAAAATAGAGCACCCTTCTTATCGAAGCCAACAACTTTTTTTCTTTTTCTTTTAGGAGTTGGATTCTCTTGTAAAATTTTCTTAGGTTTTTCTGTATTGAATTTTAGCATAAGTAATTAGTAAATAAGCCATTCTGGTACTGAGAAGAGACATTTGTATCTTTTTACCTTATTTTAATGATAAATTATAATTTTCATCTGGTTTTCACTAGTTGGATGGATGTCTAGTTTGTGAAGAAAATGTTCATAATATGGACATGTTCTTTTGGTTTACATATCATCGGAAGACGCTGAACTATCAGTCATATTTTCCACCTTGTTCTATTTTTCTCTATTCTTTCAGGAAAGGACCAGTAGAACTTTTTAATAAGATAGAAGCAGGGGAGCTTGAAGAAGGGTCCTAATTCTCGTCACTTGTCACTCAGATGCTCAGATTTAGGTAATGCAGTTTGGTTGCATCCTTTATGAAAGTAAATCAATCTGGATCACTCTGTTATTTACATGCCTTTATGATGCACCGACAGCAGCAATTTTCTAGATGTCTTTAAACCTTTTAATCAGTGTTCAAGAGAAACTATTTTGGCGCTCCTAGAAAAGGGAAGGTCCTCTGCCTGGGATAAAGGGTCGAGGACGGTTTCACACTGAGGAGTCGTTTTATGAGAATCCATATCCTGAATGCATCTGTAAGAGAGAAACACACACAAATGGCATAAGGTGATAAAGGTATTGTCTTCTCACCCACACTGGATGTTTGAATTGACTTGTGCATAAGGTTTCTCCTTATAATGCTGAATATGATTCTGAAATTGCTTTCGAGTGTTGAAATTTATGCAAAATGCCCTTCCAAGGTCTGGTCTAATATGTATGTGATTCCATATAGGGGTGTATGTTGTTAACCAGTGTCATGAACAGCTGTCATTTCAGTTTCTATAAACTAATGGCATCTGGCCAGAATACTGAACTACAAATATATTTCATTCTCGTTTCTTTTGCCACAGTATTAGCTTGAATAACATGGAGACCTTCAATGTGCCAACATTTGGTGCCTAATTGTGAAACAGCTTGATGCGATATCGTATAGTCTTGTACAGAGCATGTTACATCTTCCAATTCAAGTTATTTTGTTCAAGTTTCTAGATTATCACCTATGTCACTCCAGAGGTTGAATGTTTTGCTTGGAGTAATATGGTTGTAAATGATTCATCAACCATAAGATCTAGATATTAATTGAGAATTACTCAAGAGAGACCTAAGTGATTTCCTTTCACGTTTTGTTTCTTAGTTTCTTAAGTGCACAAAGACCATATCACTGGAGGCACTCTAATTAGCTTGTGCTTCATCTATTTTGAGTTTTTAGTCTCCATCTTTAAACTAAACCACTATGAGACCCTACCCACCTTATCGGTGTTCGGCCTGGTTTTGATAGTTACAATATAGAAGATTATAATGTGTACAATTTCATTTTATTACCAGATGGAACCATATCGCATAGCTCTTCTTTCTAATGTAGATTGTGCTGAGATTGATGTTTCTCGCACTTCAGATGGGGCTTTGGTTGCACTCCATGACAGGTATGTTACGATTTTTTTAATGCTTTTAAATGGATGGTCTATTTTCTATCTGTACTTATTTGGCCTCTATGCCTGACATCTATAATATCCATCTTGTAATGCTTGAGATATTGGTACCTAAGCCAATTTAGCTAATAAGACCATTTAGAGGAATCACACTTGTTACCTTCCTGGAATCTGTGGTGGTATCTTTAGTATTATCATCGAGTTTTTCTCTGCACTGCTTGAGCAATGACTAGTATATGATCATTGTGAGTTGCTCATTCTGCAATACAAAGGGCTTCCCAAAGGTTTTAGTTCCTTGCCATGCTTGAATTCCTTGGGGATATATTTTTATTGAGGTCAATACCATCGATGATCGCTGTGAATTGCTCACAACATTAGACAATTATATGCACTGTTTGACTTCAGCTGCCTACTTTTTGAGGTCAAACGTAGAATATTAGATCTCTAGAATCTATAGGTATTAGCATGCTATTATTATCGATCTACAGTTTCTAGGAGCTTGTAATGGTCAAAATGAGTCGATAATTAAATATTTGCACCCATTTCAGATGGTTGCCTGATCTACAGTTTTTAGGACTTGTTTTGCTTTATTCTTTCTTACATGGATGATGAATTTCATGTTAAAGAATTACATGAGATTGTACACACTGTTTACCAGTTAGAAAAAACCCGTAGCTATTGTGTTTTTTCTATCTTAGCTATGATTTCATGCATTTATTTTAATAGATTCATATTTATGTTTATAATCACACACACACACACACACACACACACACACACACACACACACACACACACACACACACACACACATATATATATATATATATAGATAGATATATATATTCTGTGTATGTGTGTGTTTATGGTATCTTTGTAACATTAATTTTTGGCATCTAGTTTTTACATTTGTTTCTAATATAGGGCGTCTTGGTTATTTTCTTGACCTTTTCTTGCACAAAAATGGCCATCAACATCTTATTTGTTTCTTTATTGTAGGTCTCTGATCCATTACATGCAATGGTAATGAGTGCTCCTCTGCAGGATGCCCGCCACTTAACACAGCGATATGATCAAATCTGGAGGGATGTTGATGCTCAGGTATGTCTTATTCTATCTGATCATATGAACTGTTTTGGGCTAACTAGGCAGCTGAAGTCGTAAGATGCCAAATGAAGTTGAGAGATTCTGGCACAAATGCAGACAGCAATCTAAAGGTACAACATGCAGAATCTAGAATTGGAAGAGCTCAGATCTACATTGTCAGCACCAGGACAAAAAGCAGTTGCTTCTATGATGTCTGTTGAAGCTCAACAACAATGGGTTACTTTTCAACAACTGATGACCATTGATCTTTAACATTGGTTGTCACTCATCACTGAAAGAAAATATGAATTTATCTTTTATTGTTTAATCTAGTTCTCATATGATTTTTTCTTTTTTTTTTTCTAGTGTCCATCTTTTCTTCTGCAATGTGCTTATGGCACCCTCTTTTTCTTCGATAAAACGGTGGATCACAGAAATTGCTGGTGTTTTTCTCTTTTGACCCAAAACCTATTCAGGTAATTCAAATATCCCTTAATTTAAATTCCGTGTTGCATTATTTGGATGTCTTGCTACATCAACAAAGACCATCCTTGTAGAATCCTTCATGGTTACAAATTTGATAGGTAAACATGCCTATATAACATTCTCTTTGTCTCTGTTGAGTATTGATCATGTAAATAACATTATCTTGCAAAATTGTGTGCGTATGCATTGTTTCTGAAAATATTTGGTCTGGCTGGTAGGGAAACTAAGTTTCACTCCTGAACATCACACTAGTTCATCAAAGCATTGATATTTGAATTTATATTTCAGTTGATTTGTTGGGTGTCCAGACATTGTTTATGGTTTAGTTAGATTTGTCAATCATAAGATATTCAATGATAAATAGCTTATACAAAATTCTGGACTGAGAATTGAATTACAGGAAGTGTAAAGGTTGGATCTACATTTATTTTAGTAGAAAGAATATAAAAGAGAGAGAGACCTTTTTTCACTCCCTCTTTCACTATCTATCTTCTCAAAATAAACAAGCCTGCAAATTGGAGCTCATTGATCTCTCCTCTTTATTTCTGCAGCATAAACACAGTATTCTACATGGCACCCTTTGCCACCATGATATTGGTAGTGCCTGCCCTTTTATTAGAAGGCCTTGGCATCCTGCACTGGCTACAAACGGTTAAATCACTGAGACCATAGCTCGTGATATTGTTCAGCTCAGGCATCTTTGTTTTCTTTCTCAACTTTTTTATCTTCTTTGTAATCCATTCCACCACAGCAGTAACTTTTGATGTTGCTGGAAACCTTAAGGTGACTGTTCTCTGTCTACCCAAGAACCGACATTTTAAAGCCTTTGTTCTCACACAATAATTGATGATCAAGTTTGTTATCCTACTGATGCTGATGTAGGTGGCAGTGGCGATCCTGGTTTCATGGCTTATATTTCGGAATCCGATCTCAGCATTGAACATGATTGGGCTGTTCAGTAACACTCCTCAGATGCAGCTTCTATGGTTCTGTGAGACATAAGTTGTCATGAATAATATATTCTTCGGAGTTTGTAAGCATTCAAACAAAATTGTTTTTTTTTTATGGTGTGTGCACGCGGATGCTTGTGGACATGCATGTTTGTGTGTGTAACATTGATTGATCAATTCATTTTCTTTTAAGATGAAAGTCATCGTGTGTCTATGCGAGTGGACATGCTATTTATCTAAATACAAAAATATAAATATATTAAAATATAAATATAAAATATATAAATAAAATCTAATTTTTAGTTTTTGCAAAAAAAGACTATTAGTGACGGCTGAAACTATCACTATTGGTAAATTGTTGTTTTCCAAAGCAGACTTATAGTGACAGCCAAAGACGTCGCTGTGGGTACCCTCTTGTGACAGAAGCAACTGTCACTAGAGATTTTATTTAGTGACAGTTTGACCTGTCACTAAAACATTTAGTGACAGTTTGACCTGTCACTAAAACATTTAGTGACAGTTTGACCTGTCACTAAAACATTTAGTGACAGCTCTTGGGGCTTTTAGTGACAAATCTTGGGGACTTTAGTGGTGGAAAAGTTCGCCACTAAAAGCCTATTTTGTTGTAATGGACCTTAGCAAACGAAAGTTACTTTGAGAGCCAAAAACCTCATATTAATGATTCTCTCAAAATAGAACATGACCAAATTCCCTTAACTCAATTGTTTCCACTATTGATTTCATGGCCTGCTTCTGCTATGGGATTCATAAACTTGGTCATGACTCAAAAAAGTGAAAGGTGTTCTTGACTACATTTAGACAGAGATGCTTAGGGTATGTGCACTACAAGAAATTTATGTTTTACTGGCGCACTCTGGCAGTAGCATCATTGTAAAATGTGTTTTACTGGCGCACCCTAGAGATTGCATCAAAGAAAAGACTTGCACTGGCGCAGAGAAACCCCGTGCCAGTGAAAACATCTTTTCTACGCCAGAAAAACGTCAGTTTCACTGGCACAACATACATCTGCTAGAAATAAAAAAAATTTTGGCACACATTAAATTTGTGCCAGTAAAAATAACAGATTAAAAAAAGAACATAAATCCGGAACATAAACTAGAGGTGATCAGATCAAATTGGGGCGTGGGCTAAGGCAAGGCTGCCCTCTATCGCCTTTGTTGTTCAATGTCATTGCTGAGGGTCTCGTGCTGCTGTGAATTTCTTGTTTTAATCAAATTGGTGTTATGCATTTTGTGTCATTCAGGGCTGAAATCAGAGATGATCCTGATGAAGAAGTTCTTTGTACATCTTCAAAAATCTATGCTCTTAAGTTTGTTAGCACCTCAAATTCAGTCTTCCTTGTGCCCCCCAAAGACTGTTCGATCGGGATAGAGACTCGAACAGATTCAGTCATCAAACTTGCTACAGGACACATGGAACTTGTGCTAGTGGCATCTAAGCTTGATAAGCTTAAGGCCCTGCTGAGACAGACGGTGTACAAGATGGATTCCGATGGTGGTGGTTCTGATAGCAAGATTGGATTGTATACATGGGAAGACTTGATTCATGTCTGGCTGAAGTGAAATGATCTAGCATGATACAACTGGCTCAGACAAGCAGTACGGATTGGCAATTAGTCATGGTCTGGTCTAGATGTAGGTGTAGCATAAACTGATCTTATTGGATTTGGCCTTCTAAGTGGACTTGAGTGGAGAACTCCTGAAAGAACTCACATCTTGTTAGCTTTCTAACCTTATTAGATCTAAACTGGTCAGATTCATATCCTAGTTGTCGATCCTTAATTAGTTCATGTTTGAGAATCCATTTAAGCTAACTGGATGTCTTGTAGGTCTATCAAATCTGACTTAGTAGACTTGGATCTGCTAGATGTCTGTGTTGTTTAAATCACCAGAAAGCACCATGATGGTGATGGTTCTAAGTTCCTTGTGTTGGTTCAAGTCAGGTGCCCAGCCTGTATATTTTATTGTTTTCCATTGCTTACCACTATTGGAGCTTCTATCATATTTAATGGGGAAGCCAGTGTATATGTTGAGCTGCTATCTTATTTTCTTCTTTAGTTGATAATGACATAAAGTACCTTGACATGTAATGCTTGCTTTGTTGATCACCAGGTGGCTTGTTTTCCCTTTGATGATCGCAATTGTCCACCAATTCAACTTATAATCTCAGTTTGCCAAAGTGCTTATGCATGGTTGAAAGAAGATATTGAAATTGTAGTTGTTGCCCACTGTAAAGCTGGTATGGCAAGGACTGCACTAATGATATCAAGCCTTCTTCTGTACCTTAAGGTCAGATTTTGTCTTAAAAATGAATATTTAATGTTTATAGCATGACAAATTTCTTTTTCATGTTCCTATGTTTTGTTGCACTTTCATCTAAAAGTGAAGTGGGAATTTTATACATGATGATGTAAAGTGGCATGGTTTCCCTGTCCATGTTTGTAACTGGTTGGTGCTGTGATAAACTGTAATGCAGTTCTTTCCAACAGCTGAAGTCAATTTCCTACTATAATCAGAAACTGTGGACGGGAAGGGGATTGTTCTTCCTAGTCAGATAGTGAGTTTATCCCATCATTTAATTGGATCCTTTTTAGTTGTCCCACAAGTGAAAAAAGAACATAATTTGTGTGTTTTGCTTTCTATTGATACAGAGATGTGTGAAATATTTTGAGTGAATCCTGACATACTTTAATGGTGAAAATCAGCCTGGGAGGAACTTTTTGTCAACGTGAAGGAGTTTGTTATATTCCTTTGTATTTCAGACTGCAAAGATGCCTGTCATCATTGCTTTGGCTAATGCATTTTCTAGACACATTAATGAGTTCAGATATCAGATATGAAAAAGAAGCCCAATGTATTTTCAGGCAGGATGTGATCAGACATTGGATTTTTGTCTGACCCAACTGGACCAGCCCCTCTTTAATTTCTATAAAAATTGCTGCCAACTTAGGACAATATTTAATTTTCTTTGCTTCTTTGCCTATAAACTTGGATATGGTAGATTTTACTGGGGTTCTTTCCACCTGCTCATGGGGAAGGTAACTTCCATGGCTTAAAACAGGTGACAGTCAAGTCAAAACTTGTTGTTTCTGGTTAAGCCAAACCCAAAGCTAGGTCTAAAGCAAAGATTATAGATGTGGATGTGGGTTGCATTGAGACTGGTTGGAGTCAAACCTGGTGAATTAGTAAAACTTTTGTCTGACAAGTGTTTTTACAGTAACAAGCAAGTAGGGGTCACCCCAGCTTGGATGAAGAGTTCATGGGCTCAATTATTTCCTTAGACACAATGGTTATCACATCCTGGACATGGCAACCAAGCCACATATATAATATATTCAACCAACACACTTGCACATATGCGCATAGATTTCTCTGTGTAGAATTCTTGGCTTGCACACACACACACACACACACACACACCATTAGAAATAAGTGTATCTGGAACTATGGCATTACATTTGCATTCCTACACTACCTTAAACTATATGACAAATGCATATGCTTCTATGCAAAAAAATGATAAAATCACAAATTAAACATGTTATAAGGTGTTGTAGTTATCAAATGAAAGTCACATCTCTTACAATTAAATGATGAAGAACAAACCATTGAAATTTTGTTAGCTCAATGAACAGTTGCCTTCTTTAAATAAGCAGTCAAGGGGAATCAATGCTTCAACACCACAATTTCATATTTTTAGTAACATTAAGAGTACTTATGTGATTTGTTGCAGGGAGTATTTTTGCTCAACACTGTATTGACAGGTATGCAACTCACTTGGGTAATTCTATTTTGTTTTATTGTGTTTTTTTTTTTGAAAGTTTTTTTTTGTCTGGGAAGTATTTGTTTCATTGGTATTTTAGACATTGGAAAAAAGTTATCTGATTTTGCTACTTAGATGAATAGGTCAACTATGCTTTTTGAATGAATAAACCAATTATTATTTTTCCCCTTGCTTGCTCCCATTGTTTTAGAGAGACAACATCAGGCTAACTCCCATGCAAAGAGAGGGTGGGAAGTTTTCACTGATGTTGTAATTCAAACCATTTCACGGTGGAGCAGTGGTGTCATGTTTCTTAGGTGGATAAAGTCTACGCAGGAGAAGTCAAAAAATATGTATGATAATGTTTGCCTTTCGAGGCATCTTGGATATATGCATTTTGCTTGTGAAAATTAAGTGGTCATCTTTCTGTTCAATGTGATCATTGGTTTCCATTAAATTTGTGGAAAGTGAGTGCTGCATCATTTGTCATTTATATTTTTTCTATTTTCAACTTTTACAGGCGCACTAAATAGATGCGCCAGTAAAAACGTTTTACTGAAAACAATCTTTTCACTGGCGCCGTATTTGCGCCAGAAAAATTTCTTAAGGGCGCAAAAGCTACAACAGTGCGCCACTAAAAACTTTACCGGTGAGGCTTTTACTGGGGCAGTTGTTGCGCCAGTAAAACTGAAATTTGTTGTCTGTTCCCACTATGGCACAGAAGATGCCGAGTGACTTACTCCCATGACCAAGTCGTATAGATGGCGAGCCGAGCCATGAGCTGCTCGTTAAGTATAAACGTGTCAAGTACCAACATGAGGTGTTCGGCTCAGCTCGACTAGTATAAGCTCGTGAAACAACAATATAAAAAGTATTGGTGCAACGTAAAACAAAACCACATCTGAGACACACTTAGATTAGGTTTTCAGTTTTTGTGTTCTTACATCCGAAACCCAAATCCAAATCCGAGTCCTAGTCTGACTCACAGTCCTACAAGCTCTGAACTCATCCGATTACAGTATGAGCCCTAATATGATTTCAATTCATTTTAGGTTCTATTCATCCAAGTCTAAAACCGTTTGAGTAATATGCACAAGAAGATCCCTAGAACCTTTTTCTATCATACTTCAGGTTCTTACTGGTCCATGGATAGGACCATTCTACGAGTAGCCATGTTACACTAGGCGAGCCGAGGTTGTACTTTCTCTTCTCTAACTCTTTCACATTGTGACCAACGGGGGCTCTGCTTGTCTAGTAGGAGCAGCTAGTGCATATTACCTTGTGTTGGGACGTTGCAGGTTCAAAACCCAATGGTATAGTTGTATAACTGGTATGGGTCTGCCTAACCCCAGCTTGCCTTTCAGAAAAAAAAAAAACTCTTTCCCATGGTGTTTGTGTTTCAAGGATATATTTCAATAAACTGGAAGGGGTATGACACACATCTACGTTTCTTGTATAAGAAAAGCAAGTTTGTAATAGCTTCAAAAACCAAGGTCCACAATGCACCATAATTTTATGATTCAGAAAATCATGTTTTATATTGAAACCACTTGATCTAATGAACTTACCATTTCAAACACAGTTGTGGGTTCGGGTTGATGAGATTATGCTCTCCCTTATGATTTTCTCCTAGAAAGTACAGTGCGGCTAAGTGAACCAAATATAAACCAGTGCTTATCAGGTCTCTGTCAGAGCTGACTCTACTGTTCATCCTATGGATGAACAGCTTCCCAAACAGATGATTTTGAGTTTAATTTCAGCCATTCATTTTTTATGATCTAAATATTGATAATCCAGATCATCAATGTGTCAAATCCTTCACACATATTGGATAAAGTGAACTCGGTTTTGGGGATTCATTAAAGATAATCTTATCAAAATTCAGGATACAAAGGAGCACAAAGTTATACCGTTGGTCCTAGTCAGATGGAGGCATCACAACATGAGTGAGACTACTTGAGAGCATGAGTTGGATATCTATGCACAATTTTCATAATTGTTTTTAAGGTTCAAGAATCTTCTTTTAAGGAGAGTAGAATTGTAAAACCATGAAAAATATAAGTTAAAAAAAAAAAGGTAAGAGTAAAGAAGTTGATTCCCTAAATTGAGGAACCGCTTTTCTCTTTCGACGATAGGACTTATCCTCACCCACTGTGAGGGCATTATAAATAGCCCTCACATTGAGCCACTGTTCCCCCATGTAGTGAATGAGAGAGATTGAGAGAGTGGACAAATAGAGAAAGGGAGTGAACAGAGGGAGGGAGGAGTCTGCCAGAGCACCACCAACAAGAAGAGCTGCCACCAGGTAAGCGACTTTCCTTTTGCCCCTTCTCTTGTTTTCTTTCTTTCTACCTGTTTTTTTTTTAGAAGGCTGGCAATTGTCGACATTGTTACATAAAGAGAGAGAGAGAGGGAGGCTGAGGAAGTCGACAGTCGGAGGTTGCCAACGACTTCAGCCCATGTGGTGGGCTTCGTCAGAGGACCGACTCGGTTTTGGAGTAAAACCAGACTGAGTCGGGTCTATTTGGATGGCTGGATCGGCCTAAGTGAGACCCAGACAGAATCAACTCAAACAAAAAATGTCTCGATTGACCAACCCAGTTCAGACTAAACAAGACTGAGTCAGTCTAACCAAACCAGTTTGGGTGTGAACCCAGACCAAGTCAGGTCTAACTGAGACCAACTCTGTCCGGGTTCAGTCTACACCGAGTCTGGCCAAGTGAAAAAAAATTGATGTCTCAATCAACCAAACCGAACTGAAACGGTTTGACAGAGTCTCGATTTTTTAGTTTGGGTCTGATCCAATTTGATCCAGTTGATCTGGATCGATCCAAGTTAAACTAGATCTAGACAGAACTGCATTTGGATCTGGATGAATCAGTTTTGGATCCAAATCAAAACTAGATCTGGATCCTATTTATAACTAGATGGACCTATCATGGATCCAAATCAAAACTAGATCTGGATCCAGTCCATAACTAGATTAATCAGTTCTAGATTCATATCAGAATTAGATCTGAATCTTGTTTGTAACTAGGGGTGGCAATTTCTGACACGACCCGCCAACCTGCCTCTTAGGCGGGTTCGGGTTGGGCTTAAGCCAAACCGTTTAATAAACGGGTCGACCCGTGTAACCCGTTTATTAAACAGGTCGGGTTCGGGTTGGGGGTATGCCAACCCGCCAACCCGGCTGACCCGTTTAATAAACGGGTTAGGCGGGTGGGTCAACCCACCAACCCGTCTGCCCGACCCGGCAACCCGGCAACCCGACCCGTCAACCTGCCAACCCGATCTGTCAACCCGCCAACCTGACCCGCGAACCTGAAAACCCATTTACCCGACCCAACCCATTTATTAAATGGGTTGGCGGGTCGTGTCGGGTTACCCGTTTATTAAACGGGTCGGGTTCGTGTTTGCCACAGCTGACCCGTTTAATAAACGGGTCGGGTTCGGGTTGAGGTATGTTGACACGCCAACCCGACCCGCCAACCCGACCCGATTGCCACCCCTATTTGTAACTAGATGGATCAATTCTTAATCCAAATCAGAATTGAGTCTAGATCCAGATCAGAACTGGGTCTAATCAAGTATGTTCTGGACTGAATCAGTTCTGGTTTTTTATTGGGACAAAACCTGTTTAGTTCAGGTCCAGTCCAGTTACACCAAATTGGATATGGAGTCGCACCATTTAGTAAGTGGATCCGAGATGAATTTTAGAGAATCCAGATAGGTATGAATCCAAACCTAGTTGAATCTGACTACGTTCAGTAAACTTAGTGTTCTAAACTTAGATCGTACCTGGTTTGACTTAAGTTGAGTAAGGTCAAATCGTATAGAGGTGAAATGAACAAACTATCTTTGTGTTTAACCCGATATCCAATTAAGTAAAAAGAGTATAACTTCGCACCCCGAACTTAGAATTTAGTGAGGTTTGTTGCATTGGGTTCATATCACAAAAAATAATATGCTTGTCTAATGGTTTTGACCAAGCCAGGGGCACAAAAATCAAGGTTTGTCAGACCATCTCGAAAGGAGTATTTTGATAATTTTGACAAAATATAAATAATGTTTGTTTATTAATAATATAAACATGTTTGTGTGATGATCATACTCTAATATTAGAGCTACATGAGACTCAACTACGACTAGAGTGCAATGTTTGCATTCGAGGTAAGAAAAAATATAAGCACTTTAGTTAATAAAACATTTTATGCTGACCCATATGTAAATTAGACCATATGAAATCATGTCTGAATTCTAATGAGTTTGCAACTGCGTGATAGAAATACAATTTCCTTATGAGAATGAATGCATGAGAATTAATTCTGAATACCATAAATGATTTCATGTATATGTTATATTTCAGCATAGGTTGCATGTATTGAATTATTGTATGTTAGATGAAATGCATGTTTAAGTTTGTGAAGAACTTAAAAATACATGCATGAGAACAAAGTTCTTGAGATGAGATCTGAGTATCATAATATTTATAGAGGTGCTATTGTACTTAAAATATTATAGCATACTTTAAACCCCATAAATTACCTGAGAAGATGGTGAAAATGGCTGCCTAATGGTCATCAACGTGAGCTATCATAGTTGGGGTCCTTGAAATTTATAGATGTAGAGAGACTACATTTTTGCATGGTTAGAAAATTGGTAAACCTTGGAACCCTAGGACATGTCCCTTGATAATACTTGAATGAGAATGTCCCTTGATAAAACTGTCAGGAGAGTGAAAATGAAATTGAGTGAGAGTTCATGTGAATGCATAAAATGCATATGTCCTAAAAAAATTTAGGGTTTCACCGAGAGAATTTTGGACTCTAGAGTAGATTAAGATGTAGCATGAATCACAAAAGCCTTGGAGCAAGTATAACTCCAGAATTCTGACTTGTCAGCTCGCTATCGAGGGTCTTACAGTGCAGTAGACTAAGTGAAAATGGTTCATGGTTTGGCCAACACCGTAGAATTTAGGTATTCTACATGGGTTGCTATGCCCACAGTAAGCTATTACTGATATAGCCAAAATAGATAATAGTTAGTATTGAAAGGATGCTAACTTGTGAGAATCGAGTGGAAAAATTAGAGAAAATTAAAAGACACAAACCTGTGTATGATGTGTGATCGAAAACTAAAATAAGAGTACGGACTTGGAGCCTAGTATGGTTATAATTTGAATTTATTTTTGCTTATAATTTATTTCTTACTAAGTTATAGACTCATCTCTTTAATTATTATAATTGTAGGATGCAGGACATTACTTGGTGTTACGACATTATAAGTCTTCTTCAGGACGTAGGTGGTCTCGTCTTTCAGCAACTTTTTTTTTTCTTTGTGACTCATTTGAATGATGTAGCTTTTATGGCTTTCATATGATTTGCTTTATTTGAATTTAAATCATAATGTTTATTTTAAAAATAAAATTAGTGTCATATTTTCATTGCACTATGATATTTTTCTTTTTTCTCTAAAAAGTGATACTAACCTAGACTCCTGAAATCCTAGAACGAAAACGGGTTTCCGTTGACCTTTTTTGAAGAAAGACGCCTCTGCATTTGTGTTACCGCGAGCCAGAGAATGAATGTGTTTCTGCCGAAAAAAAAAAAAAAGTTCCAGGTTTCCATGGCATGCGAATGCATCAAGTCAATATAGTATCAATTTTCTGACGATACGATATTCAGGCTAATACTCACCGATACTGACAACACTGCCCGAGAAGGCTCAGCTTTTGTGGGCCTGGCCTATTTGTTGTTGGTTACTTTTAAAAAAAAAAAATAATTCAAAAGGAATTCTACCAAGATTTGCAAGTACACGCAAAGATAAAAAGCATAGAAAACCATTCTACCCACCGAGAGTAGTTTGTGCACGTGACGATGTGTTGGGACGTTACAAATTTGAATCCCAATGGTATATAAAAAACCATTCTACCCTCTTTAATCCAATACCTTTTTTTTTATAGGCGATATCATTGAGATTTGAACTTGCAACGTCCCAACATCATTGAGATTTGAACTTGCAACGTCCCAACATAAGATGACGTGCACTAGCTGCTCCTACCCCTAACTGACAGGGATCTGCTTGACCTCAGCCTTCTCCGCCAGAAATTAAAAAAGTAAAAACCATTTTTACCCTTTTTCATTCGATACTTTTTATTTTTATAGGCAAGCTGGGGTTAGGCAGACCCTTACCAATTATACTAACTCGCAACGTTCCAATACAAAGTGAGGCTCCTACCACACAAGTGGAGCCCTAATTGAAGAAATATTGAACAAAAGTTTCATTTTGACATGGAAACATTGCGTCCACGCATTCATATTTGAAAATCTGAAGGTAAAAGTAAAACAGTGAAGAAAACCTAAGCCACTAGAACCAAAGTCCACCACAGCTAAACAAGTTAGAGCTTTCTTTGAACGATATGACCAACAGGGCGGCTCTGCTTGTGTGGTAGGGGCAGCTAGTGCACGTCCCAGGTTCAAAACCCAATGGTAACCCAACTAGCCTTAAAAAATAAACAAAAGTGTTGGAGGATATGATGGTTTTGAATTTTCTACCATTTGGGTATAAGATATTAAGATCGCATTCACATGAGATCATACGTCAATGTTAATATGCGTTGCCGTTGCTTCTTCAGAAGATCACTGTGACGAGGAGCAACACATGTGGGTTGGGGTTGGGGGTTGACATTGACGACCGTTAAATTTTAAAGTTCAAAGCATCTCACGATACAATAATTTTGTGCTGGCTTTCCTCGTTCCCACAACCCAATGCAATTTGAAGCAGGAGAAATCAAATTGATTAGCATACAACAAGAACAATCTCCAGAAAGAGATCTTTTCTACCTAGTAACTAACGACATACAAGAACTGATACACCAAGAATAATAGCCAGCAGCAAAATACCAAAAAAGTAGTCTGGCAGCTATATAGAGAGAGAGGGAGAGAGACTCTAGTAAGCAATCTGCTAAAATGCCATCTGAATGTATACAAAGGATCTCAAAGAAAAACAGTAGAAAAACCAGAAGAGACACCGATCTACCAAGGAATATCACACAAGAATACGCTGTTCCACCAAGAATAATAGCGAGCAAGCCACCAAAATGTAGACATGAGAGAGAGATTCTCTTAAGTAACAATATGGTATATAATACTCCAAATATACTTAACAAAACAAAGATCAGTCTGCTAAAATGCATACATCAGGATGTATATAGTCTATAAACACAATAAATCTCAAAAAAAAAAAAAAAGACACCACATCATCAAGCAAAGAGAGAGAGATTCTCTTTAGTAACAATACGGTATATAAAACTCCAAATATACTAACAAAGCGATGGTCACTGCTAAAATGTACACATCAGGGATGTAAACAAAAGAAATAATTTCAAAAGAAAAAACGGGGAACAGAAAACAAGACACCACCGCCAAGTAGAGTGAGAGAGAGAGAGAGAGTAGGGGATGTGCTCAAGGGTAGCCCTTGAAACGAGGGTAGGAGTTGTCTTCTCTGTTATTCCTGAAAGCGCAGCAACCAACGGAGTAGACGATAATGAGGAAGATGAGGAAGATGATGTTCACCACCGCCACCTTCTTCCAATCGTTCTTGAGGTTGGCCAGGACGCCTGCCTTGCAAGAATTGCAGCTGTAGCACAGAACGGTGGGGGTGTTATCCCATGTGCTGCAATCAGAGTCTAAGACCGCCAAGTCCCCGCTCTTGGTCCAGTTGGTAGGACTCACGTATTGGAAGTTGCAGCTGCTTGGTGGCTTGCAGCATCCCGACTGCAAAAAACAGAAGGCTCTGTCATTAAATCTCTATAAACAAAACAAACCCCAATTAAGAAAAAAAATCTCCTCATTAAAGACTGAAGAAGGATCATCAACTACGCCTTCTTCCCAAAACAATTGGGGTCAGCGATATGAACAAAAAAGAAAATCATTCTGGGTCCTCCACATGAATCCTTCTCCTCCAAACATTTCTATCCAATGCCATGTCCTCGGTGAGGTTCAAAGCCTTCATATCCTTTCCTATCATCTCCATCCAAGTCTTTTTAGGCCTACCTCGACCTCTTTTGACTAATATATTTTTCCATTTGTCCATCCTAATGAAGAAGGATCATGATGAGAAAAAAAGACTCGAAATTTTATGTGTTTGGTTTTGTGGATAGAAAAAAACAGCCCCAAAAAAACAGAATGATCAAATTTATGTGTAAAATATAAGCCAGGGTTCGTTCTCGAGTAATCAGGACATGACAGAGAGCATCACAATCGACATGAAAAAATAAGAGGGTAAAAAACGCAAAAAAAAAAATGATTTTTGAAACAAACCCCCTAATTAGAAATTGGGTGTCTGCATCGAAATACCAAAAAAAGAGTTGGTGGGAAAAGAAGTTCATCCGGTTTTGTTTTCTTATAGGATAAACCCAAAAAAAATCCAAAATCTGATTTTTAAAGACGAATCAGTTTCCCTTTTCTTGTTTCCCACTTTTCAAAAATCCGGTGTGCAAAGGCGTGGGAATAGAAACCAACCCATACAAGGATTCTGGAACAAAATTTTGGGGAAAGCACTTGTTTAAAAAGAAATAAATCTAAACCCCCCCAACTAGAAATTGGGTCTCTGCATCGAAATACCTTTGCATTTATTTTATTAACCCAAACAGAAGAAGAGAACTCATCAGTGAAAGAAAAGAAAAACTTAGAAGATAAACTAGTTTAGAAAAACAAAAAGAAGAATTAGAAAAAAAAGACAACAGATCCCCACAACATCAATACCTACAACTTACCAAAAACCCTGATAATATACAAATCTCCGGAAACCTGATGAAAAAGATCCCCTCCTTGTTTCATATCCTTAAATCCAATAAGAAAAAGGGATTCCAAATGTAAAAGCAAAAAGTCATCAAAAAAGAGGCGGTTTCAACAAGATGAGCCAATAAGTAAATGGTTTCTCCAAAAGCAGGCCAAAACAAAGACACCCTATTTTCATATTTCTCCATGAACACCTAGAAAAAACAATCTAGAGAGACATGGTTTCAACAAGACGAACAAATAAGTATATGGTTTCTCCAAAAGGAGGCCAAAAACAAAGAAACTCTTCTCATGTTTCTCCATGAACACCTTGAAAAACAAATATATATATATATATATAGAGAGAGAGAGAGAGGCAACAAAAAAGAAAAAAACAACCCCAGAAACCATGAGAAGAGAGGGAAAGGGAGGAAGAAACCAAGGCAAGCTCCCCAGTACCTGAATGGGCGAGAGATTCTCAGAGTAGAACTGCGAGGCCTGCTCGTCGACACCACCGACCATGCTCTGGCAGACCTTGCCGTCTTGCAGGCAGCTCATGATCTTGGCCCAGTTCTTCTGGCTACTCACCCTCTTCTGCAGCCAGTTGGAGTAGTCCCCAAGCCTATACTCCTTGTAACCCCGCCCGGAGACCACCTGGCCCACCCCTTTGTTGGTGACGACGAAGGCGAAGATGGTGAAGCAGAAGAGGAGGACGATGAGGACGAACATGACGAGGAGATAGATCCAGAGGAGCCAGGAGACCCTGCACCAGGCGCCGACGAGGCCGGCGAGGGAGACCAGGACAAGGAAGACGCCGAGGGCGATGACGGGCTTCTCGAGGAACTTCTCGCAGTCGGTGCTAGCGCGGTGGCTGAGCCATATGCCGGCGCCCAGTATGGGGATCGACAGCAGGAGGGTCACCAAGTTGAGGATGCCGACGAGGCTGTTGCTGATCCGAACCATGGTGGCCGACGCCCGATGGGGTTGCTGCAGAATCAATCAGAGAGGGAGAGGTACAACAATTATAGAAGCAAGAGAAAAAAAGATGTAGACGGGAGACCGCACCGAAACCCCCACTTCTTTTACTTCTTTTATTGTTAGAGAGAGAGAGAGAGAGAGTTGCTGATTGAATTCATGTTTTGGAGCATTCCATCCCATGTATTTATATTTTATATACGTTTGGAGGAAACTTCTTGGGCTTCACCTAAACGTGTTAGGTGGAGGAGAGAAACTTTCCTCTCTATCCATCTCTCTCTTTATTATATATTTATTGCCCTTTACTGTCTCTTCTGTGTAGCTTTTTACACCTCGCTCTTCACCCCTCTATCTATTTTCTATGTTGCCCCTTTCTCCTCTGTATTGCCCTCAACTCTCTTTCTCTCTCCTGTATAGTGTCTTTTACACTTCACTTTCTTCCCCCTCATATCTATTGTCTACATTGCCCATTCCCCTTCCATCCTCACCTCTCTATATCGCCCTTTACACTCTCTCTCTCTCATCAAAACATGGGATTTTTGTCTATGACCCAAGCATTGTAGTTGATCTGTCCAAGTTGCACTCGTTTAATCGAAGTCTGTATTGGCCAGCGAGTCCTTCAACAAAAGGGAGATGACATGTGGTTAATTTTTATTATTTCTCAAGTCTAGATTGAGTAATGTTTGCAATGGTAAGGTCAGATCTAAATTGAGTCATAGCTAATAGAAGTTTCGATTAATACTATGTGGACAGAAGGGAACAGAGACAGCGGACCCATAATTGGGTGATGATGATGTTTGGATTGTTTTAAGTTTAGGAGTTTGACCAATAAAATCAGTTGCAATATAAAATACTTGGCTTTTGTAATGTAAACTCTTTTGTGATGGTAAATAAGATTATTTTATCAAGATCAATGATTTTGTAAAAGTCTGAAAAAGGGTAATCAAGCATAAAAAAAAAATAGGTTCAAATTCTATGGGTCACTCTTTGTGCAAGCCGAACTGTGGCCAGTCTCTTGGGGGCAAAGAGTAGGCCAACTGAATTTACTTTGGCAGGATAACGACTGTAAGTACGGCAGGCAAAGCCAGTGTGGTTAGGTCTTTGATCTTGCCGGAGGTTTATCGACGTGTGGGTTCCTCGTGTAAATATAAAAAAAAATATCATAATATTTTTTTCTTACTTTTTCTAAGTGCACAACAGCACACCAGTACAAAAAAAAACCTGTGTTTTATGATAGATTTGAACTGTTAGATGTGTTTAATATGCTCAATTTAGTGAGAATTGATTCTTGAATGATGTTTTTTCAAGGAAAACTGTGATTTTATGAGCTGAAAAAAACTGATGTAGCCATTGATTTTGGATCACCGAAAATCCCTTTATACAGGTCAGATTCCGGTGATCCAAAAGTCAGTTCCCACTAAACAAAACCTATAGATCACATCAGAAAAATCACAAAAAAATATGATTTTTGAAGGGGCCTAACGGGGCAAAACGAGAAAAGGACAGCATCAGTGCATTACTCTTTAAGTTTAAGGGTTTGACATATAAAATAGGCTGTAATCTAAAATAATTAGCTTTTGTTATAATATTGTAAACTTTTGGTGATGGCGAATAAGATTGCTTTAAAATTTAATGATTTTGTCAAAGTTTGAAAAGGAGTTATCAAACATGATTTTTACTCTTATTTTTCTAAGTGCACACTAGCACATCACTGTAAATAAGGGTTTGGAGCAAGATCAGGCCAAAATAAACCTGTGCTTTCATAGTGACAAATATTTATGAAAATGTTGCGATAATATCGTAAGAAATTGCTTGAAAGTTTAAAACGGTAATTTCTCATGAGATTTTTAAAATATCATGAGTTTTATGAAAAAACATAAATACCGTGATTTAAACATGATATTTATGTTTTAAATGGTCATTTATCATGAAAAAACATGTTTTTTTAAATAATTTTTATTAATAATTTCTTATAAATTCTTTTAAATTTATTTTTTATTGCTGAGATTTTGCCAAAAAATGCAAGATTTATGAAACATTTTCAAATTCTCGCTAGTTTTTTAAAAAGGAGATTTTTTCGTTTTTAACGTTTCACGATCACTCCTTACCTTAATATTTTAAAACGCCCACGATTTCAGCTTTCAAATAGTTCAATAGAACTCAAATTTTGATAAATATGTGAAGGGCCATATCCAATATCGTTGCATCACTGCATCACTTTAAGTATTCGCGTATATATATGCAGCACCATTGCATGGTGGGCATGCAGACACCTATTTAACAGTCATCCACCTTGGCACTTTTCAAGATGGGTGAATGTTGAGATGGATGGACATCAGCAGCGGAGTAAGCATGCAGCACTGCTGCATAAAACTGACCTCAGAAAATAAAGTGCACGATTAAGTGTAACTTGGTCAACCAACTCAAAACTCAAAAAGACTAATCAAGTACCAGGTCAAATCACGCGTTTTTTTTGTTTTTTTTACTTACAAAACACACACCTAACTTTAACTTATTCACAAGCACATATCTAACTTTTGAATGAAAAGTCAGGTGTATATGTTTTTTTTTTATTATTTATAACCTTAAGAAACTGCACCGGGCACCAAGGCCTAGTGCTGACTTAGCCAGCCATGCCAACAGCATAAAACTCCGAGGCAATGACCCATGCCCCTTGGGCCTATACTAAGGGTAGCAATTTGTGACACGACCTGCCAACCCGCTTCTTAGTCAGGTTCGGCTTTAGCGTAAACGGGTTTGTGTCGTAAACGGGTTTGTGTCGTAAACGGGTTGACCCACCTAACCCATTTATTAAACAGGTCGGGTTCGTGTTAGGGGTATGTCAACCCACCAACCCGTTTAATAAACGGGTTAGGCTGGCGGGTCAACCCGTTTACCTGAACCCAACCCGCCCGCCAACCCATAAACTTTTCAATGTAAAACCCTAAACCTGCCCCGCCAACCCGTTTACCTGACCTGTTTATTAAACGGGTTAACCGTGTCATGTCGAGTTACCCGTTTAATAAATGGGTCAGGTTTGTGTTTGCCACAACCGACCCGTTTAATAAATGGGTCGGGTTCGTGTTGAGGTATGCTGACCTGCCAACCCGCCAACACGACCTGCCAACCCGACCCGATTGCCACCCCTAGCCTATACTACATATTGGCTTGCTCAGAAGGACGATGCCCACTAGAATCAAACCTTGACTGCCAGTCAAGGCCCCCACCCCACTAGGTCAACAGCTCTTGGGGCTAAGTGTGTATTTATAAATAGCACACAAGCATGTTTTTGTTATATATATATATATCCGTTATCCCAATCATGATTTTTCAATTAGGAGAAGTAATAAAAAAAAAAGAAAGGGCCTTTCCTTTTGAGGCTTGTTGTAGGTGAAAAGACTTGCTGAGAAGGGTAATATAGCTCACTAATTTTCTTAGAATTGGAGGGTGATATATATATATATATATATATATATATATATATATATATATATATATATATATATATATATATATATATAGAGAGAGAGAGAGAGAGAGAGAGAGAGAGAGAGAGAGAGTAACAATGAATGGTTTTTTCATCCACTATTACTGGATGAGCATGATTGGCGATGCTTTTTTATTTTGCGTAAAACATATGAGCGTACAATCAGCGACGCTCTTTTATTTGGAGTAAAATATATGATTTAGCGGCAGTTAAGAACCACACTAAATCACTACTTTGTGTGATTTCATTTAAAATCGAACCCTCCAAGAGCGTCTGCAGGATTGCCTGGTAATTCGGCATCTACTATTAAGCTCAATCATATATATATATAACCATAAGCTTGGTTTGAACATCATCAAATTATGAGCTGAGAGGTGGTGATGGTATAAAGTATAAACCCTACAAGTAGTCTCTCCCTGCCCACCAAACATAGTTTTCTATTAGCTTCGGCCTTGCCCCTAGATACACAGCTCCCTTCAACTTGAAGGCATCAAGTCAACTCACCTAACTAGGTGGGTGGGGCAAGTCCTACTCTTGTGAGGCCATCAAGAAATAAAAAAATAAATAAATATTTAGACACGCTCTGGTGATCTTAGAAAGGTAGTTTTATTAAGTAGATCTATGAATAGATACTGACGCGGTTGCGTGCTTCTCATGCATGATGTATCGTGATCAGGTGAAGTTGGTCAACTCATGGGACTCCTTTTCATCCGGTCGGTGGTTTAGGGGCAAAATCGTCATTTGAATGAGGGAAGAGATTCAAAGTTCCCAATATTCACGGCGTTATCTTAAATAATGCAGATAAGGTCGTTCATATTTCTCAATAGTTATAATATGCGGCAGGCCCTCACATTGCTTCCATATGAGCTCGTTGATTATGTGTGAGAACCAACAAAAAGAAAGGTCCATTCCGTATATACCATCAGATACCGAAGATCCACATCTCGCCCACATTCAATTGGGATCACGATTCCACAGAAACGGAATCGGACCCTCCCTCGGGAACTGTTTTCCTAGAAAACCCAGAGCCAGCGTGTATTTTGGCGCGCCCATCGAGGGTTTTCTGCAAAAACCACATTTTTGGCTGTTTGTGTCATCACTGTAGGCCCTGCAGAAACGAACGCCCATCGATGCATTTCCGCAAAAAACACTCATTTTCCATGACACACAAATGTAGCCTTAGGGGGCGTAGCTTTTACCGTGAAGCTCTCTTTCCACTGAAGATGAGTCCGACCCGACTCCACAGGGGAATTCTTTTCTTGTGCTAGGTTTTTAACATCTGAACAATAGAGCAGATTAATAGACTTACCTCAGCCAAGATGTATCGGACAGAAAGGCATAATAAGTTTATTGATACATAAAACAAATAAGAGTGGTTTCATATTCAATCTGGGCCTCTGAATTAAAATTTGCAAGAAATGAAAACTTATCCATATCTGAAAATTACAAATTACAATTTCATGTCCCTTCAATATACTCAATTAAAAACTGCCTAACAAAAATGAGTATAAGATAATATGAAACTGATTGTCATTCATATTTTCAAAGTGGGTTTGGTTTCAAACTGAATGGCCCAAATGTCATAGTAGAATACCATATCCAAATGTGATAGGTCAAAATTACATTGATTTTAATGTGAAACAAATAAAACCAGTGAGTCTACCAACCGGACTCCGCTTGTCTGGTAAGAGCAACTAGTGCACGTCACCTTGTGTTGGGACGTTGCAAGTTCAAATCCCAATGGTATCGTTGTATAACTGGTAGGGGTCTGCCTAAACCCAGCATGCCTTAAAAAAAAAAGGTAAAACAAGTTAGGTAAGTCCCATCCCAAACGTAGTTCCAAATTTATTTATCCAGTCCTAAGATTGATCCAGCTAGGACCCTTCACCTCTCATTGCAAAAGCTCTTTTACTTCAACAATTAGTTCGTTCATCTCTTTGGTCGTTTCCTGGATTAGGTGGAGATATGATAGTCAGATTGTTGTTTATATATATATATATATATATATATATATATATATATATATATATATATATATATATATATAGAGAGAGAGAGAGAGAGAGAGAGAGAGAGAGAGAATAGGTGCTTAATGGTTTTTTCTGCTCTTCTGGTGTTTTTTTTTTTTGCAGTTTTGATCCTATCAATGTGTTGGGCAGGAATCCACCTGGATCATGTATTTTCTATGAAAAATGATACTTGAAGCCTTGAAAATTTACAAAGATTTTGGACTGTTGATTGTTTGAATCTTATAAAAACCTACTCATGTGTCAGAATCGAGCACTTAGCTGATCCCTATAAAATCAATTTCATAGATCACAACTGTATGGTCAGGTTTTTAAAAAATAAAATGAAAAAACCCTGAAAAACTCATTATATATATATATATATATATAAACTTGACTTAACTCTTTGATCCGTTTGCATCCCTATTTTTGGTATTTTGAAGACATGCAAAATATTTCAATTTGTATAAGAAAAAGCTAAAAAGGAGTAAGTTCCTGTGTTTCCACCCAACTTCAAGATTATTGGAAAGCCCTGAAGTGTTGTAGACGGAGAAGAATGTTACGTGGGATTTTACAAATTGGAAATTAAAAAAAAAAAAAAGGAAGGACAAATTAAGGATATGGGGAAAATAAAGAAATGTTATCAAGGTTAAAACAGTTTTTTTTTTTTAAACAATTATGAGGGTATAATAAAGATTTGGGAGTGAGCATTTGAACTGTCACATTAAGAACTAACACCAGATATGATTTTGGTTAACCATTGATATAATAAACAAAGTATTCACCTGAATTATCATTTTTTTTAGGCATGAATCTGAATTATCACAAAAAGCTGGATATGTTTTTTGTAAATAACCCTACATATTTCTAGGCAAAGAAACATATTTCAAACATCCTTTAAATGTTTTAATGTGGAGAACCTGGACACTTAATGGGCCTGCTTCCCTAGGAGGTAAAACTCCCGGTTGAGTTGATCACCACCCAACCTTACATGGCCCAACCGTGATAAAGCAACAACAGCCCCCATGTGCCAGTGGGATTCGATCCTGGGTCTACAGCTTGGTGCACCCGCCGCTTGAGTTGGTAGTCTTTGTTACATTTTTTTCCCTAGTCTTAGAGATCACAAATTATTGTCTGCGCAGTGTCCTTCCACAGTAAAGGAATCGGACCACCCACCCACCCACCCACGGAAATGGTTTCCGTGGTAATGAAGGGGGTGGGGCATTGATTTTGGGGTCGCTTTTCTGCGAGAAAAAGCTTGCCAAAATTTGTATAACTACTTTTGGGCCCGGGGAAATGCTTCGTGCTTTATGTGTGTTTCTGCGGAAACCTCCCCCTTTTCCATTGGTTTTTTGATTGGACGTTCACACGAATTCTTGGATAATGTAGAAACAGATTTTTCCATCTTTTGCAAGTTTTATCATTTTCTAAAGCTTATACCAGCCCAAGTGAGTGATCAATGATTCATAGTGGCACGTTTGATGGCGCAGATAATAAGTCAGACAAAACATTTTGTCCTGTTTCGATATGGGTCCACGGACACCTTCAAACTCTTTAAAGTTTGTCTCCATTATTATTTCACACTTAATCCTAAGCTTTTCTGTCAATAAAAAGTTGACCGCCTTTTGGCGCATACCTTCTTATCGCACCATCAAATACACCCTAAAGTGTGGGTGAGATAAGATTAGGCCTTATCTGAGTATATCCCACATGCATTCCAAACAATAGGCATTTCTCCCAACATGTGCATCCAAACACAAGCATATGGTTGTGGTTTCTCACCCTTTTGTTTTCACCTTCAAAAATCTTCTCCATCAGCTCTTTTCCACAAATCTGGTTATATAGATATAATATCTATGATCAAATCTTTTCCAAGTGTACATAGGATTTTATAAGGATCTAAAAAACAATATTCTGAATTTTCTGGTATTCTTTATACCATAAAATCTTACTTACATATCAAAAGAGTTATATCTAAGTAGGGGTGGCAATAGGGTCCGGCTGGCGGGTCGGGTCGGCGGGTTAGCATACCTCAACACGAACCCGACCTGTTTATTAAACGGGTCAGCTGTGGCAAACACGAACCCGACCCATTTATTAAACGGGTAACCCGACACGACGCGGTTAACCCATTTAATAAACAGGTCGGGTCGGGTAAACGGGTTGGCGGGAGGGTCGGTGTCGGGTAAACGGGTTGACCCACCCGCTAATCCATTTATTAAACGGGTCAGCCGGGTTGGCGGGTCGGGTCGGGTAAACGGGTTGACCGGCCCGCCTAACCCATTTATTAAACGGGTCAGCCGGGTTGGCATACCCCTAACACGAACCTGACCCGTTTAATAAACGGGTTGGCGGGTAGTGTCAGATTTTGCCACCCCTATATCTAAGGGCCAATCTGAAGGTTTTATACTATGAAAATCACGGGGCGGTCGATTTAGTGATAGGACCAGACCAGATGTCCCGCCAAAACTTCTTTATTTGCTTACATAATGAATTGGATCTAATTAGGTTCTGATATCCAAGTTAGGCAAAAATTTATTCTTTTTAGAAATATATTGCGAATTACAGGTAAACTTGACCGGATGGGAGTCAAAGAAGGGCTCCCAATATCCAATTATATCTCAGGTTGTGAACCATATATATATATATATATATATATATATATATATATATATATATATATATATATATATATATATATATATATATAAGAGTAGGTGATAGTTGCCTATTAATTTTCTGGCTTATCGGGCTTTCGAAGTGTTTTTCTATGTTTTTCTTAAATTTGACCATTTAGATGTGTTCTACATGCTTGATTTTATATAAATCCACTATTGAATTGTTCGATTAAGACACACATGCAGGTTTATATAAGGTTTAAAAACTGATGATGTAAGGTTTTTTAAAATATTCAAAACTTAAAACTGAATTTTTTTTTTATCAAAAAACATGATCCTGCAATTGTTTCCTATCAAATCGACCATGCTGAACTAATGCAGGAGCAAAGCAGCGACAATTCAAGTCCATAAGGGATCCATTTAGATTCAGTTTAGTTTATGGTGATTTGAGCTTAGATTTGAATATTTTTTATCAAGCAATAGATCCATCTAAGATCCAATTAAAATTAAGGTTTCTTGATTGATTGTTATTCCAGTTATTTCTTTAATTTTATGAATTAAATTATTATTGAATTTCTATTATCACTGTTTTCATAGTTCAATTTGCAAAGGAGTAGGGTAACATAATTTTTTTTGTGTCCTTGATATCAAGAGTGCATCACAAACACATCTGCACGGTCTGATTTGCGAAAAATTGCCTCAAAACATTCGTTCACTCGAGGTAGGCTGACGATAGGCTAGAAACGTGGTAGGCAGCTACCAAGACAAAGTGTTTTGTCATGTTAATATCAAGTTTAAAACACCATATTTTCAAAACTCACCATATTTTGATATTATCGCGTTTTTCGGTATAATTTTACCCTTTGAAGATTTCTTGATTTTTTTGTGAAATTTTCAAAAGTATTTGTGACTATGTTGATCAGTAACATTCGATCCAGGGCCTTCAGCTTGAAACAGAACACTGCTGACCACACGAATAACCACCACGGTGGTAGTTTATGTCAGTGTTGTGAGAGGCATACGCCTCAGTACTTGAAGTGTATGCCTCACAGGCGAGGCGCACGCTCAAGGTACTCAGGCGCACACTCAGTACCTGAAGCGTCAGTGCCTCCTCCGATCTGTGGCTAAAACCGAAAACAATTACACAATGAGCAGAGGAGGATATTCCAGCGAGATTTACGGTGGAATTTCTTCTCTTCGTGGCCTGAAATTGGATTTACTCGCCAGGAAAAAAGCAAGACCTACTCTCTTGATCATGAAGCTTACGCCTCGCTTCATAACATGTTCAACGTCTCGCTTCGCCTCATCGCATTTAACAACCTTGGTTTATGTAGTACCGAGTCTCATGCATTTAGCGTTTAAAATAGTCTCGTATCATAATTGTCTTAACCAAAAAAAATATAACCCTCTCGAATTTTCATGATTGATGGTCACATTGAGATCACAAAAATTGTCAACAATCCCTCTGTTTCTCCCTTCCTGACCAAACAAAAGAATGTAGAAGGTGATGGCTTGGCTTGATCGTCTGTTCTTGTGGACTCAGATGCTTTAACTGACTAAGCACATACACCCATGCACCCAAAATAGGAAGGGCCAATGTTACTAAATTCTGTTTGATTCTTAGTTAGAGGTGGGCATTGGTCTCGCCTGGCCTGGCCCAGACCCGTTTAGAGCTCGGCTCATCGAGTTTTAAGTGCAGCCCAGCCCAGAGATGACCTGGACCATTTATTAATGTGTCAGTTTGAGCCCGGTTCTTGATGGGCTCAAGTTTGAAGCTCAGCCGTTTACCTGGCTCATTGGCTCCCAATGGTCAAGGTTTTACGGGTCGGTCCAGCCTGGCCCTAATCCATTTGTAGGTTACTTTCTAATAAAGTTCATATATAAATTAATTCCTATAATACCAAAAGCAATGAATTAAATAAAAGATCAATGCACCCATTTAATTATCTTTTTATTTCTCATATAATCCAATACAACTAATTAGGTAAATAATAAAAGTTATAAGTTACTATGCAATCAGCTACTAAAAAAGTTAATTAGGTAGCTCAGGCATGATAGCCCATGGGTCAATCCGTTCCCAGCCCATGTATATAACGGGCCACAGCTTAAAATCTTGACCCAAACGCGGCCCATGGTGGGTCATGTTGTTGAAAACCGATAAGTATTACAGCTGGGATTAGCTTGATGTTTATCTTATCGTTGTAACCTGTCTTCCTTATTTTTTTTTTGGGACCTTGGTTTCCCTTTTTATCTTGAGGCTACCGAACTAACCGTGGGTTTATCTCAACACCATAGAAAGATATAAATTTGTAATCTGGTTGAGAGAATGCAATGAGAAAAAGATCAGCATCTGCTATTGCAGCTGCATCGTGGATCTAGGTCCCTTGACCGAACCACGTTAAAATTCAACTATGTTCTTCTCTAGTTCTTTTCTACATGGTATCAGAGTAGCCTCGTAGACGTTTCTAAAAAGGAGTAGCTACTATCGTTCCTTCCATGGCGAATCAAAATCAAGAATCCGCTATGACCAACCAGACGACAAATACTGAGAAAGTCGTGATTCAAGAATAGGTAACACCAAGCCTCAAGATTACTTCAATAATTGCTGAATGGTACGAATTATCTGCCCTGGTCTAAATCGGCAACTTTATATTTAAGTGGAAAATTTAAGTTGGGCTTTGTCAATGAAAAAAATTTTATGCCCCCTTTGGATGATTCAAAATTTGATGAATGGAAATCCTCCAATGATTTAGTTATGGCATGGTTATTAAACTCCATGGAACCCAGAATAGCCGAGGGATTCCTTTTTCTCAACACTGCTCAAGAAGTGTGGGAAACGGCACACGATTTTTATAGTGAACACAATTATGTTGCTTGTATGTACCAGATCACTCAAGACATTCATGAACATAAAAAAGCAGCCAATATGCCTTTTTGTGAATATCTCAGCAAACTAGGAAGTATGTGGGACGAGTTAGACACGTTTACCAACGTTGTTTCTGACTCACGTACGGTCTCTTCATAAACTGAGATAATAGGAAAAAAAATTCAGCTTCTTGCAGGACTAGATCCTAGCTATGAAGTTCTAAGGAGCCAGATCCTTGTGAGCACCGAACTCCCTGCTCTAAGTAATATTTGCTCCATGATTATGAGAGAAGAGTCAAGACGTCGAGTGCTGAATATTCAGAAAAATCAGAAAGGATCAGAAGAATCCATCGATAAGGCAGTCTTCATTGCTTCTAGACATGATGATCGTAATATCAAGAATAAAGGGAAACACTCTTTTTGCTCTCACTGCAAAAAAAGACATACAAAAGATAAGTGTTGGATATTACATGGGAAGCCAACAACAGCTAAGACGGGAAAAGATAAAGATACCCAATCAGCAAAAGCAGCGCACATTGAAGTTCTGGTGACTATGGAGGCCATTACCGGATTACTCAAAAGCTTTGGTCTGAGTCACAACAACCAACAAAACATTGCAGCCTCAACCTTCACCACTACTGATCCAGGTAACTCATTTGGAAAAATGCATGAGTGGATAATCGACTAAGGTGCATCTAGTCATATGATGAATACGGTATCGGTTCTAAAAACTTTTGAACCTACATACAAAAAGGAAGATGTTACAATAGCTAATGGTGATCACATCAAAATAGAAGAAAAAGGAAAAACATATTTTCTGAATACGAAAACCAATTTTGAAGTCCTTTATATGCCACGACTAGCATCTAATCTCTTATCTGTGTCCAAAATTACACAAGAACTGAACTACAATGTGGTTTTCTCACCTACTAATGTGATCTTTCAGGATCGGTCGACGGGGAAGAAGATTAGTGAAGGGACTCTAAGGCAAGGTCTCTACCTTATTAATAAAGATGAGAGTAAGGATGCAGCCATGGCAACTTGGAGAAGACATAGCGGGGACGTCTGGCATATGAAGCTTGATCATCCATCTAAAAAAATTCTTTTAAAGTTATTTCCCAATCTTATGTTTGATTGTCACTTATGTGAAACATGTCGTTATGCAAAAATGTTCAGACCACCCTTTCCTGATTCAGATAACAGAACAAATAAATCATTTGATCTTATTCACTCTGACGTGTGGAGGCCAGCCCCAGTTGATTCAAGAATGGGATATAAATATTATTTATCCTTTATTGATGACTTCACAAAGATGACATGGATATATCTTATGAAATCAAAGAGGTTTTTGGAAAATTAAAGTTTTTTTATGCCATGATAAAAAATCAGTTTGATACTACTATTAAGGCCCTAAGAACTGATAATGGATCAAAATACAAAAATGTCAATTTTGAAAACTTTGAAAACTCAACTGGTCTGGATCATCAATTCACGTGCACTGGTACACCCCAGCAGAATGGTGTTCAGAACAAAAAAATTGACACCTACTTGAGGTTACTAGATCACTGATGTTCCAAATGAATGTCTCAAAAAAATTCTGGGTCGATGCTCTTATGACTGCCTGCCACTTGATAAATCAGATTCCAAACTCATTTGAAAAAATCCCAATAGAAATCCTAAAAGGGCACAAAGTTAATCTTAACTATTTGAAAGTATTTGGGTGCACAGTTTATGTTATGATTCCTAAGACTAACAAAGATAAACTTAGTCACAGGGCTCGAAAATGTATCTTCTTAGGCTACGCCACAGGAAGAAAAGGATATTGATGCTATTGTCCAAAAGAAGACAAGTTATTCATATCCAGAGATGTCAGTTTTGACGAGAATGAACCATATTTCAGCCACCCAGATAACTCAACTTGGAAACATGGAGAGTTGCCATTACCATCCTTGAATATCTATGATGATTTTATATATCAAGGCATAGAACAGACGCCAAGTCCAGAACTGGGATCAATCACATGTGATTCTGAAGAAATAGGTGATATTCAAAGCGGTGAATATTCTCAGTTAAGACGGACACAAAGGATCACTCGGCCTCCTGGTTATCTCTCAGACTATGTCACTCACCTGGCCAGCACTGCTCATCCCATCGGCAAACACATCTCTTACACTCATCTGCCAAACAGGTACGTAACTTATTTAAGTCGTATTTCTGTTGAATATAAACCTCGTTCATATGAAGAAGCTAAACATAATCCTGTCTGGAGTCAAGCTATGAAAGAGGAAGTAACGACACTTCACAAAAATAAAACTTGGGAAATAATTACTCTCCCAGAAGGGAAAAAGGTGGTTGGTTGTCGATGGGTGTACAAAATCAAACATAAAAGTGATGGGACGATTGAGAGATACAAAGCCCGTCTTATGGCCAAGGGCTACACTCAAACTCAAGGGCTTGATTACGAAGAGACTTTTGCAGCAGTTGCAAAAATGAGTTCAGTTAGAATAATTTTGTCTATCGCATGCAATTTCAACGGGCCCTTATTCCAACTTGATGTAAAAAATGCCTTTCTACAAGGAGACCTAAAAGAGGAAGTATACATGAAACTTCCTCCCGGGCATCCAAGTGAAGAAAATAAATCATTGGTTTATAAACTTCATAAGTCCATCTATGGATTGAAGCAGTCTCCCAGGGCGTGACACGCAAAGCTTAGCAAAGCTCTGGAACAGTTACAATTTTCCAGAAGTGCAACTGATAATTCATTGTTCATAAAAAGAAAAAATGAGGATATTATTCTCATCCTTGTTTATGTAGATGATATTATCATCACAGGGAATAATCTGACCAAAATTTCAGAAACAAAACATGCACTCCACAGATTGTGTGATATGAAAGACCTTGGTTCTCTTTGATATTTCTTGGGAATAGAGGTAGCCTATTCAAGAAAGGGAATATTTCTAACCCAAAGAAAATATGTTCTGGATCTCCTAAAAGAAAATGGAAAAAGTGGATGTAAACCACCAAATACTCTTATTGATAGCTCCCTTAAAGTGCACGATAATCAAGGAGAACCCATTACGGATGTTCAAAGCTATCAAAGACTTGTTGGAAAACTTATTTATCTGACCGTCACCCGGCCAGATATCACACACGCAGTCAGCTTAGTCAGTCAACACATGCAAGCTCCACATCAAATCCATTTGAAGGTTGTTGAAAGGATCCTCTAATACCTTAAAAAAACTCCTGGGCTAGGATTATGGTACAAACAAAATGGGCACTCAAATATTGAAGGATATTCTGATGCAGATTGGGCAGGAAGCATTGATCGGAAGTCGACCACAGGATACTGTGTTTTTGTAAGAGGAAACCTGATATCTTGGAAAAATAAAAAGCAGGGAGTGGTATCCAGATCAAGTGCAGAAGCTGAATACCGGGTCATGGCTACTACTGCAAGTGAACTCACATGGGTTAAAATGTTACTATCTGAGATTGGAATGAAGTATGAAACTCCTATTCCAATGAGGTGTGACAATCAAGCTGCTATTCACATTGCGGTGAATTTAGTCTTTCATGAGCGTACTAAACATATTGAGATCGACTGTCACTTTATCAGAGAGAATGTGCAAAAGGGGAAAATAAGTACACCTTAATTATACAAAAAGCTCCGAACAACTAGCTGATGGTCTAACTAAAGGAGTTCCTAAAGATCAGTTTGAAAAACTCTTAAGCAAGTGGGGTTGTCATTCTATTTACCCCCCACTTGAGGGGGAGTGTTGAAAACCGATAAGTATTACAGCTGGGATTAGCTTGATGTTTATCTTATCGTTGTAACCTCTCTTATTCCTTTTTGGGGACCTTGGTTTCCCTTTTTATCTTGAGGCTACCCAACTAACCGTGGGTTTATCTCAACACCATAGAAAGATATAAATATGTAATCGGGTTGAGAGAATGCAATGAGAAAAAGATCAGCATCTGCTATTGCAGCTGCATCGTGGATGTAGGTCCCTTGACCGAACCACGTTAAAATTTGACTTTGTTCTTCTCTCGTTCTTTTCTACACATGTCGGCTTGGCCGACCTGGCCACACCCAGCCCATTGCCCACTGCTATTCTTAGTCGGGCTTATTTTAAAAAATGTTTTTCTTGTTTCACATCCTAATCCACTTCATACATGTCCTTGTCCATATCCAATTACCTGATAATGTAGGATTTGCTGATGCCCTCGTAACGAAACCGCAATTAAACAGCCCTTTGTTTCTCGTTAGAAATTGAAAACTTTAAGTTCTTAAGCTTTTACCAGCAAAATAAATACATTTATAGAAGTAGAATAGCGTAAACAGCATGAACATAAAAATATATAAAACATAATTTCCATTCTTATCTCAAGATATTGCTGACAAAACCACAATTAAAATTATTGATAATATCACCTCTCTCTCTCTCTCTCTCTCTCTCTCTCTCTCTCTCTCTCTCTCTCTCTCCATAACAGTTTTTCTATTCCTAAATAAACAAGTCAAATACAGCAACCAGATAAGCAGAGACCCCGTTGGTCAAATACAGCAACATTTGGCAACTAGTTTTTTCAAGAAAGCCTTCTTTCAGAGACCCATCATCTTCCTAAATGGACCGTCCTTATATATGACTGCTCTGTTTGGGGACTAGATAAGGATGCCAACAAAGGCTGGATCATGACCCAGACATCTGGATCCAAGTAGAAGTAGAAGGTTCAAAACTGTACTTGGATCTGAACTCAATTCAACGGAACGGATATGGTTAGGGATCCAAATTTTGCACCGTGTTACAGCGTCTAACAAAGAAAATCAGAAACAAGGGTTTTGCATGTAAAAGAACAAACAATTGGATTTCATGTTAACCTGAATACTGGCAGCAACTATATTAGGAACTGCTTCCTCCTAAAGTTAGAAGGGTGCTGCACTAGTTTTCGATGTTCCGACGCATGTTTTGCAAATCAGACCCAGATATATATTCAACATTGTCCATTCCTCAGGTAATGGCTATTAAATTATGTTTTTTTCATTAAAAAACACTATCTTTTGAGTCATGAATCTATAAAATTATGGGCCATTAATTTTGAAACCCTTCAAAAACCTGCTTGTGTCATAATCAGAACCCAGACTCCAAAACCTGTTAAACAAACCATGTATGTAAAGTCAGATTCAGCTCTCTCTCTCTCTCTCTCTCTCTCTCTCTCTCTATCTATCTAGATATATATATATATATATATATATGTGTGTGTGTGTCTGAAAATATATGATGGTTCTGCACCATGATACTATATGGTGGTGCACTCATGTTTGCATAGATTTAGCCATCAATTTGTAAATCTAATTATACAAATGCGACTAACATGATTTATTCACTATATTATGAGGTTTTAACATGTTTAATATGTTATAAGATTTTATTTTTTAGACTGTGAAAATCAACTACTAACAATTCATGAAAAAATTGTTGTTTAAAAATGGTATAAAACATCATGTTTGAGTCAACTTTAATACATAAAAATAATAAATAGAACATAATTAGATTTTTCTTTTAAAGCGTAGATCTGTATAAATCAGGTGTGTCAAAAAACTATAAGAACCGTCATAATATATATATATATATATATATATATATATATATATATATATATATATATATATATATATATATATATATAAATTATCCAGTGCACTCAAGTGCACTGGCACAAGGAAGACTTGGATCGATGTTGGTCTCAAGATGGATGATGAGCCCCAATTTTTAAATCGTTGGATTTATGTACTCATCACGTGGGGACACAAAATACAAGAACATATAAAGTTGTTTGACACCGTCCACAATGTACAAGGACCATGACGTTTTTGTGGGATGAAGCAATATTGGACAGAGATGCAAATCACTATATTAAAGTGATTTTGACCGATCACCTGATTACTTTTTATCGTCAACCCCGGAACGCATCCTTAAGGGGTTGTTTGATTGTGTCCCGTGCATCGCGCATGACACTACAGCCTATTGGATCAAGTATTTTAACAAATGTGGGACACGGCGGACGCGCAGAATACCGTTCGCCGCATTCAGCTTTGGGGATAAACAACGTTTCACTCCTGTTACGAAATAAACAGGGACGGGAGAACACAATTAAAAAAAAACATGCCTCGACAGGGGCGCCCTTCCCTTCTCTCTCTCTGTCTCATCCACTCCGTCAACTCATCGGTCGGCGCTACTACGACCTCATCCATTCTGCTGACTCCATCCTCCTCATGAAGGCCATCTCTGCCAATCTCGGCCGCATTGATGCTGCCATCAGCTCTCTCTCCGGTAGAGATCAGGGCAATGCCAGAGAACATTTGAGAGTTTCTTAATGAATCCATGTTCCTTGATATCTTTGGTTGCGCCATGCCTTCTTTCACAAAGGAGGAAGAAGAGGAGCAATAAGGAAAAGGAAAAAATTGAAGACGATCAAAAGAGGAGAAGGGAGCCCTATGTTGTCAAAGGAAGGGAAGGAGGAGAAGGGAGGACGGCCTCTCGTTAGGGCACGACTCGATAGAATCTTTTCTTAAACTGTGGTTTTCTTATCTGTAAAGGAATAACTGTGTGTGTTTTAGTTCGTTGAATTGAAAGCATGCCCTGTTTGATCTGGAGTTGTTTTTTGTGCATTTCATGTAGTGTAAAATTGACATTCCAAGAGAAAAAAGAAAGGAAAATATAATTGAAAAAAAACAGACTTTTTCCTCATATGCTTCATAGAATCTGGATCTTCTGGATTTCTTAAACCAAACCTGATGAAATATCCTTTGTGGCTGTGAAGTTTGTATTCTTTTTTATATTGACATCTTCATAGTTGAAGGGAGGCTAAATTTCTTATTTGGCTAAGTTTATTTGTTGGTTTGAAAAATCGATTTTCACAAGTCTGCCATTGTATTATAAATATAATTGAAAAAAATGAACATTTTCCTCATATGCTTCATGGAATCTGGATACTCTGGACTTCTTAAACCAAACCTGATGAACTATCTTTTGTGGCTGTGAAGTTTGTATTCTTTTTTTGTATTGACATAGTTGATGGTGAGTTAAATTTCTTTTGTGGCTAAGTTTATTTGTTGGTTTGAAAAATCGATGATCACAAGTCGAACTATCTGCCAAATTGTATTACAAATTTAAGCCAGTCCAGTCTAGAGAGTCCGCTTTTCCTCTCTCTCCTGTGCATGTTGTCCGTGCACAACGGACTGTGGAACATAGCATTTAAGTACGGTCCAAACAAATGATGAATTTAGTACAGTTGTTACAGAATGAACAAAACTACTGTTCATTTTGTTCGTCTGTTCCATAATTTCATGGACAAGCCATTAAACATGCCCTAAAGTCTCCTCAGGCATAGACAAACTCACCTAAATGCACAGTACAAGCTCCTCCATTATTCATCAGGCATAGACAAAACTCACCTAAATGCACAGTACAAGCTCCTCCATTGTCCATCCATTCACACACAGAGAGAGAGAGAGAGGGAGTGTGCAACGATCTTCTATTATGCTGGCGTATTGTGCATCTCACACACAGAGAGATACCCACCTTCATGGACAACGTTCCTTCTAAAGGATCGATACGAAGGAGAGAACAGGAGATTGAAATCAATTTATGTAAACGACCTGCTTCAAAAGGGGTGTGCTCATGCCTTTTTCTTTTCCGATGAGTAATCCCTCCTATATATAGAGAAGGGTTGCTGAGAGTTTACCTCTATTTAGGTAGCCATTTACCCCAACAACGATGTATCGTTTTACCTGGAGCTTATTCAGAATGAGAGGATCATTCTGGATAAGGTCCTGATACAGGGCAGTCTCACCGTTAAAGGAAAAGTGTGCCCTCCTCTCTCTTTAACAGGTGAAAAAACTTCGTGAAACATGGCCACGGTTACTAACATCTCCCACTTGACCATGTGAAACAAAAACTAGATGCAGGTTTTGGCCTCCCACTATTGGAGTATTTTTCTTGCATCAATATCCTGGAATGAGTTATATATTTGAGTTTCTCATCCAGACATATGTATATATTAGACATGTCTTAATTTCATACAGGATACATGTTTTGAAAATATTTTCTCTGATATACCCTTTGTTAAAGGATCAACAATCATATCAGATGTAGGCAAGTAGCTAACTTTGATTTCATTTCTTTCAATCATATCATGAATATAATGGTATTTTACCATTATATGTTTACTTTTTAAATTATCAGCTCCACTCTTTATAAGAGAGATGGTAGCCTGATTATCACAAAAAACTGGACTGACCCGTTGGTTATTTTTTGCTTCAAATCACTAATGAAGCAGCTTATCCAAACGACAAATATGGCAGTTGCATTACATACAATATATTCAGCTTCCTGAGTATGTTGTGCTACAACCTTATTTTTTATAAGACCGAAAAACTGCACCTCCTCCCAGGAGTAAAACATATCCAGAGGTGGATTTACTATCATCCTTGTTGCCTACAAAGTCAGCATCAGAATATCCAGTTAATTCTAAAGAATCACCTTGAAAATATAATTTCAGGTTTATAGTCTCTTTCAAATATCAAAATATTCTTTTTACTGTTTGCCAGTGTGGCCAACCAGAATTACTCTGGTAGCGACTAACGAGGCCAACAACAAAGCTGATATCCGGCCTAGTGCAAAGCATAACATACATCAAGTTTCCGACAGCTTGAGCATAAGGGGCATTTAGTCTTTCCTGTCCATCACCTGGACTATCATTTTTACTCAACTTAACACCTTTTACCATAGGTGTTCTAACTGGCTTACAATCACTCATTTTGAATTTCTTGAGTATATGATTTAAATATCTTTTTTTACTCAAGCTTAAAAGTTTGGAGCTTCTCTCTCGAGTGATTTTAATTCCAAGAACATAAGATACTTCTCCCATGTCTTTCATTTCGAATTATGAATTTAATCATGACTTAGTTTTGACAATCATATCATTGTCATTTTTAGTCAGAAGAATGTCATTCACATATAATGAGAGAATAACAAATTTACTCTCACTTTTCCAGACATAAACACAGTGGTCAAACTTATTTGTCACAAATCCTAATAATGTAATAGCCATATGAAACTTTAAGTACCACTGATGTGGTGATTGTTTGAGTCCGTATATAATTTTTTTCAACATATATACTTTATCTTCTTTGTCTTTTATTGTATAGCCTTTAGGTTGCTCCATAAAAATGGTTTTCTTAAGCTCACCATTAAGAAAGGCAGTTTTAACATTCATTTGATGTAGATCTATGTCGTAGTGAGCTACTATTGCAAGAATTATTCTTATCGAGGCAAATTTTACAACCGGCAAGTATGTATCAACATAATCTAATCCTTTTTTCTAAGAAAAACCCTTAGCAACTAATTTTACTTTAAATTTGTCAATGCTGCCATCAGATTTGAATTTCTTCTTTAATACCTATTTACAACCAATGGCTTTCCTTTCCTCAGGTAAATCAGCTAATTTTCAAACCTGGTTTTTCTCAATGGACTCAATTTCTTCATCCATGGCTTTTACCCAGTCTGTTGATTCACACGAGTTTATTGCCTCACCATATGACAAGTTATCTTTCATGTCATCCATGTCTAAAGCATAACACAATTCCTTCGATAGATAGACATAATAGTCATCCAAGTAAGACGGAGGAGCTCTAGACCTTTTGTGTCCAACCTGAGACGGTTGCGAAGAAGAAGAAGAATGTGTGATTTTAAAAGGTTCGCCATTACTTATAGGTTCTTGTATGTCATCTGAATCATATTATAGATCAAGAGGATCATCTTTATTTATTTCTGGAATAACTTCTTCCATGTTTTGATCTTCCAAGAAGATAATATCTCTACTTTTGATTAAACCCTTATTTGGGCGATAGAATCTATAACCTTTAGATCATTTGGGATATCCGATAAAAATACATCTTATAGATCTGGTATATAGTTTATCCATTGATTATTCTATAACTTTTATATGAGCTACAAAACCCCATCTTCGAAGGTGGCAAAGAATAGGTTTTCTTCCTGTCCATGACTCATAAGGGGTTGTGACAATAGTTTTACATGGAATTTTATTTAAGACATATGTTGTTGTATGTAAGGTTTTTTCCCAAAATACTTTAGGTAAAGAAGCATTAGATAACATACATCTAACCATATCAAGAAGAGTCCTATTAAATCTTTCAGCCACACCATTTTGTTGAGGTGTGCCAGGAGTAGTAGTTTGCAGTCTGATCCCATTGGCTTTGCAATATTCATCAAATTCAATTAAGGTATATTCTCTCTCCCCGATCAGATCGTAAAACTCTAATCTTCCTACCAAGTTGATTTTCAACTTCTTGACGATATTCTTTAAATTTATCTAATGCTTCAGATTATAAGTTATAAGATAAACATAATTGTACCAAGAGAAATCGTCAATAAAAGATATAAAGTATTGCATTCCTTTATGTGTTTAAGTGCTGAAGGAACCACATATATCTGTATATATGATTTCTAATAATTGAGATGCTCTAATGATATTTTGTGGGAATGGTTTTCTTGTCATTTTTCTATAAATACAAGGTTCACATCTATGAAATGAAGATTCATCAAAGTCTTATATTAATTGTAATTCAACAAGTTTTTTCATCTTTTTTAAGTTAATGCGACTAAGTCTTTGGTGCCATACATTTACATCCACATTAAAAACAATATCAATATAAGCAGAAGTCAAAGTAATTTTATTCATGTCTGAGTCACAAATTTTAAACAAGCCCTGATTCTGATCAAAGACCCCATCAAACAGGACTCAACCATATTTTCCTGTAGTGACCTTCCCTGGTAAGAAACGAACTTCAAAGCCCTTGGCAACCAAGGCCGGGACAAACACTAGATTACGTCTTATTGACGATACAAACAGGACGTTGGATAATAAAACATTTTTTTGGCAGTTTCAATCTGATATGTCCCAACACCCATAACATCAGAGTAGGTGTTGTTGCCCATGTACACTCGATGTTCACCAGGTTTGTAATCGATCATGTCCACCATCCTCTCCTTTGTCATAGAAATATGTCGTGTTGCCCAAGAGTCTACCCACCAACCGAAAAGAGCTTGGTCCGCATAAGAGCATTCCGATATCGCACAGATAATATCTTGCCTTTCCTTTTGCTGATTGCTTTCATTGTTTCTACCAGTGTGATTATTTATCCGGCTCCTGTAATCTCTCTTGAAGTGTCTAAGTTTTTCACACTTAAAGCACTTCACCTGTGAGGCGGCTGACTATGGCCTGCGGAATGTTGGACCATTTCTCTTATCAGATTTGTCATTGCCTTTAAAGTATTTCTTCTTTAATTATGGGTGTCTCAAAGGGTTATAGCCTCTAGAAGGGTCATCTTTAGCGAAGTGTAATTCGCTCTTTCGGTCTTGTTGCGTGTGTTGTTGCTCAATTTTTAGTTGAGCAGGAAGTTCTTCCAAGGTTAGATATTTTGAATTCAACCTAAGAGCAGTTTGTACCATCTTCCTAGATGATGGTAAACTATGAAGAATTGTGGATATCTGCATCCGGTCAGGAATTACATTTCCAACAATTGACAGGTCCTTAGCCATAACTAGCATTTTTTTGACATGGTCAACAACATTGTCATTCTCTTGCATACGGCATGAATTGTATTGTTCCAAGAGAAGTTGAATGTGTGTTTTTGAGGTTGTATCATATTTCTTGGAGATAGCGTCAAACATAGATTTTGTTGTAGGGTAATCCTCAAAAACCCTAATGAGATCATCATCCATATATGTTAACATGATGGTTCTGGCCAATATGTTGTCCCTTTTGTATTTGGTGTATGAGGTTTTAATCTCATCAAAAGCAATAAGACCAGGGTCACTCATTTCAGTAGTAAGGGCATTTTCGATGCCCTCCAGGGTCAGAACAAGAGGAATCCTCCTCTTCAAAATATAAAAATTTGTACCATTGAGTTTATCAGTTTTAATTAATTCAGTAGCACAAACTCTACTTGCCATTTTTATGTTGTTGGTTTTTTTAATATGGCATAACATGATAAGGTTAAGTCCAACAATCAACAAGCAGAATAATAAGAAAATATCAACTATGAATGCATAAAAGAACATGTTCATAATTAAAGGAAAATTCATGATCAATACTTGATTTCATGCAACAAAATAAAATGTACGACAATCATGCTCTTTGATTTTAATTAAAATTGAGCTAATTTGCACACTCTGACCACTTTTCTGTAATTTCAGAAAAGTCAGAGGAAAGATTTGCAAAAATAATCCTAAAAAAAATAGGAACTAAAAAGGAATAGGGTTTTCTGCAAAAAACAGAAAACTAACCCTGTTTTGAATATTTTTTTTCTGAAACTGAGTCCTTTTTTGGAATTATAAAAAAATAGAACTTCTGTTGTAATTAAAGGACACAAAAGGAATAATCAGGAAAGATAATGGTCTTATTGTAATTTACCCTAGAAGGATATAAACGATAATTAAAGTAAAAGCATGGGTATTAATGTAAATGAACTGAAAAGGATGTGACCAAAATTTTTGAAAAAGACCAGGGGCAAAAATGTAATTTCCCTAAAAATCTGTATATAAGCCGATCCTTTTTCAAAAATCGACAAAAGCTTCGCGATGAAGCTTTTGTTTGTTTGTTTTTTCTGGTTTTTCAGCAGGGGAGAAAGTTGTCAGACCGTTCGCCGGAGAGAGAAAAAAATGGCTATGGCATCGGATCTGCCCAGAGGTCGCCGGAGCAGGGGTCACTGGTGTTGCAGCGGTGAAAAAAAAGAGTTCGAACCGTTGTCGGTCTTTCACCAAAAATAGACAGCAGCTGTGGACCGAGAGAAAACCTTCGATCATACGCCGGAAAAAGAAAAGAAAAAGGGTAGATCGGTGTTTTTTTTGTTGTGACAGTCGGTGAGAAGACGTCGATCACCTTCGGCTCGTTCACCGAAAACAAAACTGCTAAAGGTACCCGGGCACTGAAGCAGCCCAGAGAATGCCAGAGAGGTGTTGCTGGTGTAGCAGTGGAGAGAGAGAAAAGGTAATCCCCTTTTTTCTTCTGTGTTTTTTTTTTTTTACAGAAAGAAAACCCATCGGTAGATCTAAAAAAAAAATGGTACTCTGTTTTTTCTTAGATCGCTTGATGTCGGCGACCTTTTAAACGAAAACAGAGGTCGCCGATGACTGGCGACCCTCTGACGGAAAAAAAATATGGTCGGGCATCCTACTGTGTTGCTTTCCTCTCTTTTGAGGTTGCTTGTTTTGATTGATTTCTTTTTATTTTCTGAGGTCGCCCGATACCAGCGACCTGTTCTATTTTTTTTTTTTTGTTGTTGAGGTCACCTGCTACAGGCGGTCCTTTTTGTATTTAAAAAAAAAGAGAGACCCCGATCTCTTCTGCTTTGATACAAAGGTCAGAGAATCAAACTTTACTTAAAAATATATATATTTATTTATTTACCAAGGTCGCCGGATGTCGGCGACCTTTTTGTTTAAAAAACAGAGACACTCTTCCTCTTCTCTTTTTTTTGTTTCTTTTTCTCGAGATCGCCCGAGACCCTCTAAAACTTAATGCAGATCCCAGATGGGGTCTGCCCCTTTTTCTATACTTTGAGAGAAAAAAAGAAAAAATGTCGATCTCTCCTTGAGAGATTTACCTGATATCTAAACAAAAATAATAATAGCTCTGACCTCTTTTTTCTTTCGATCTGATTTTTTTGGTGATGTTTGCTCGGTGATTTGGAGTAAGTCGCACACACACCACAAGCTGGCACACCACCGAAGCTGGGTTTGATACCACTGAAGGATCGATATGAAGGAGAGAATAGGAGATTGAAATCAATTTATGTAAACGGCCTGCTTTAAAGGGGGTTTCTGCTCACGCCTTTTTCTTTTTTGGTGAGTAATCCCTCCTATATATAGAGAAGGGTTGTTGGGAGTTTACCTCCCTTTGGGTAGCTGTTTCCCAACAACGATGTACTGTTTCACCTGGAGCTTATCCAGAATGAGAGGATCATTCTGGATAAGGCCCTGATACAAAGTAGTCTCAACCGTTAAAGGAAGAGTGGGCCCTCCTCTCTCTTTAACAGGTGAAAAAACTCCGTGAAACATGGCCACAGTTACTAACACCTTCATTGTACATCTCTTCACGCAGACAGAGATACCCACCTTAACGCACAACCCTCATCCATTGTGCATCTCTTTACCAAAGAGAGATACCCATCTCATTGCCTGTGAGGATTGGAGTTTTTTGTGCAGCAAGTTATTCGTGGTATTCCCTGTGCCTGGACAAAATTAGCCTTGTCCAAGACCACCTCCACTCAACCAAGAGTCTTCATCTACAACACTACAAAAGTCCAACTTAGGTGCAGCTACAACAACAAGTCCGCCATCAAGGTGGATGATGAGCACACCATCTGGGTGTCCTGGTAGCCTACTTAACCACAACATCAGTATTGGCAATTACACCAACCAATGATGACTTCATCTATCGGTCGACCAATGTCTCATTAATGTAACATGTGATGGGTTACCATATTGACAAGGTTTTTAGGGCTCTGATTGCATTAGTGATTGGTTTAAAAGACTAGCAGGGACAGTTATTGTAGGTCTTGAGATGTTAAAATTTGTGAAAGAGGGTAAACTCAAATTGAAGGGCATAAGTAGTTGCATAATAAATCACCAAAAGCATTGGTTGTGAATCACATCTTATCCTTTTGACTCTTTGTTTTCTACATTTTTTTTCATTTGTATATGAAAACTGACCTTTGAAGCCATATTTATATCCATCAAAAGTTGCTAGGTTTAAGTGTGCTCAAAGAAAAAATGTCCCTTCAACTCTAGGGTTGCATCCCTTAAATTTATAATTATTTCTTGAGAGACATGTAACCATTAAAAGTGACCATTCTTAATGATTACTTTATGACCATATATTATCAACATCTCTCACTTAACCTTAAGGGACAATTTTGCACTAGCAAACTTACTCTCACTTTTGAATTTTACTTTGGTACACTTATGTTACTTGTATATTAGTCACGCATTCTGCAAATTTTTCATTCATACCTAATAAGACTTTTATTACCCGTATGATAGTTATGCATTTTGTGAATTTTTTATACATTCTTGATAATACTTTTATTCATAAATATTTGAGTTTTCTCTTACTCATGTGTCTTAAAGGTCATTTGCTTTCAATCTAACTTAATCAACCTTTATATCACATGGAGGTAAATAATCCACTATTATCATTTTTTATTTTCATATCATGCACAAAACAAAGGGTTAATTATTTAATTATGAGACTTAACTCACATATCATGAAATTATTTATGATATTAGTTGTTATACTAATCATTATCAATGTAACTCTCATGGGCAAGTGAAAATTTATATTCATCTCAAACTTGTCATCTTATGAATAAAACGGATTTTTCATAATATCTTGAGAATAACTATCTTCAAGATATATGAGTTTTCATGTTAATATACATATTAATGACTGAGACTTATTCACATACACTATAAAATTTTCATAACATCATGACGTCTTTTGCTAGTATATCATCATCATTATCTGAGTTATGTCTATCTCATATAGATATATAAAACTTTTCAATAATCATTTTATCACAACCTTTAATGTAAATAATGCATCAAACTTATGCATATTAATAGTGCAAACAAGCATATACTGTTATCTAGAGTATCACCATAGCGAAGTTTTATCATGCTTTTGATCATACATCACATATCAACAACATTGTCTTACTTCATATAATCAATTCTTCATGAAACTCATACATAAATTGGTCAACTGAGTCTTTTATGATTCTTTCATGACCTTAAGACATCTTATGCTATTATTGCACATAATTCATACTATGTCAATATAATATACCCCGACTTACAAATAACAATTATATGCACAAGAGTAGAAAGCATTCATCACTTGCATGGATCGATGACTAATACACATACCATTTTACTGGTAAACCAAATTCTCACTATCCACATGCATCATTCAAATATAAAAGAAAATCAACATTATGTGCATTTTTAAACATTTATCTTTTATTTATTGTATATTTATAAAATATGTTCTAATTATGCCTATCACATCTTGATCACTTTGGATTGATATATATCCAGATCTAAATTATCATGAATTAAAATATTCAATTCATATTACACACCATGCGTTAACCTAATGAGCTTAATATATGATGATTATTTATCATCATTTTTAAACAAATATTCACAAAGAAAAACAAAACTAAGATTTCGCTTTCACCTTTTTCATGCATATCAATTTATTAATGCAAAACATCCCATGTCAAACATGTATTATTTCTTAGGACAAAACATAAGTCTTCTAATCAAAACCAATTTGATATGAATTAATTCTTTTTCTATCCCATCACATTGATTATGTCAAAAGCTATAAATTCATTTTATACCTTCTAACATATCAAAATTCACATGAACCTTTAAAATATTTGTTTAGATTCATATATAGATCTAAAAAGAAGTTCATTGGATTCAATTGATATCCAAATCCGACTTGAGATATTCTCATCAAGTAAAACAAGATAGACGATAAATTTATTTCAAAGACAATCATATATCATACAGAATTTGACTATTATCTAAATTCATATGATTATCATCTAAATTGAATGAATATAATACCATATCCAAACATAAAACATATTCACTTGGTTATGCATTCAATCATGAGTCATGTAGGATTTTTAGTATAGTTTAGATCCATGTTATTATCATACCCATTCCAATGGATTTATATGGGTCATAAAATTCACTTGAGATGTTATGATCAACTTAAACAAAACATGGATTTGAACAAGTATATAGTTAAACAATTATATGGATCCTAATTGTTTATATATCAAGTTTATTCATATACTTAATTATGGGGGACCATGATTCAACTATAGTCCAAATCATAATTTACACATAAATATACTCAAAACAAAACATGGATTACCAATACAATATATCCAACAAAACATGTAATGTAATAAAGCAATCATGGATCTCATAATGTCAATATGGATCCTCATTCAACATGATATTCTTTTGATAACATTTGGACCAAAGCTATCCAAAACACATAGGTAAGTAAAAGATTCCTTACTTCCATTGTGCTTTTTTTAATCCATTTTCAAATTTACTCATATAGGTAAGTATCTTGACTGGATCCTAATATATATATATATATATATATATATATATATATATATATATATATATATATATATATATATATATATATATATATATATATATATATATATTGCACGAGTTTGAGCCAAATTTTCAGTTTCTAAATTACATGGACAAACACATGAGATCTAATATCATTCAGTCAAGATGAATTATCATTGACTTGAGTCAACCACTATAATTAATTATCAAAATTAATTATTATTGATTTAAACCTACCACAATAATCAAATTTAATTATTATTGATTTAAACCAACTAATATATATGATTAATAGGGATTGACCTAGTATAACTAGTTCAAGCAAAGAAGATTTAATCCTCAGTGTTTGGATTCTATATGATCCAATCTTGATCAAAACTGCTTTAACTACCTCAACTGGATCTATTCAAATCCAATCTGATTTGACTAAATCTGATCCAATTCGTAAAATTTCGAGCATTCCATTAAGGCTCATCCAGATTGAATCATCAGAACGTGTCTAAGTAAACTTGTCTTGATTATTATTCAATCACAATAAGCATGATTGAGCTTCATTCAAACTAATTTTACATCAAATCCATCACGTTTGAACTAATATGTTAAATCCAAACTAATTCAATATGAGATGTATGACTCGAATAAGTCAGATCAAATCTTCTAAGTCCAACTACATCCCTATAAATTAAATTTGGTGTAAATAGATCCAAACAAGGTTCACTAGAACTGATATGATATAACCTTGAACTAACCCTACCAAAATTAGATTAATCATGTTCAAAATTGAGTCATCAATTCATCCATATTCACACAACCTCATCTAAATGGATTTAATGCAATTCATCATATTTGATTAGGCCAAATCATCATGACATAATTTGAAGTAGTTTCTTATGATAGATCTAATATAGTTACTAATACAATCCAATGAATCTGATTATATCCAATTTTGGATCAATATATACACAACCCAATCCAAAATGCATGATTTGATCCAAAATGATTTTATCAATCCAACCCCAATAAGGTGATTCAATTTTAATGGATGAATACCTAAGTTGTTCATAGAACCAACTCAAATTCATATATGTTATATCCACAATACATCTCACCAATCCATTCATCTCAGGTTTGGATACTTAAAAATGAAAGTTTTCTTTTTAATGACATTGAATTGACATATGTTGCATCACATACAATATCATATTAATATGAATATGATTATATGGATCTCACTAACTATTTTGAGTCTATTTAATCACATATATGAACCCATATATGACCAAATCCATACTCACAACCAATTATATCCCAGTTTGATATTGATTGTATTATTAAAACCATGATTATTTTGTTTTTCATTTGCCTAAATATAAAAAATATTAGGATTAATTAAAATAATTTTGTCAACTAGTAATTCTCAATATAGTTTCACAAATATCTAAACATATATCTTATGTTTTTGTTTTTGTTTTAGGCATGCAATAGAAATGATCAGAATAATACAAATCTCATGCAATTATTTTATCAAGATTTCACTACAGGGAGTATTCCGTAAACCAAGGATCTCTTTCTGTGATTTTCAAAAAGTAGAAAATGGCTCTATGTAATAAATATTAAAACAGAAATAAAGAACACTATTTCTATAATTTTTTGAGTTAAATAGAAATATTTGACCACCTTTCTGTAATTTTAAAAAAAATACAGAACACAGAACACAGTTCTGAAAATTTGTCAGGCAATAACCTTGTTTCTGACAATTTTCAAAATCAGAACCTCTGAGACAAATTCTTAAAAACAAAACCTTGTTTGTGAAAATCAAGGAGGTCTCTAATAAGAAATAAAAAAATTTATGTGGACTAAAATTATAATATAATCATAAACAATATTAAATAACGCTTGATAAAAACAGAAGGGGAGGGATTCTTGACCATTCTCCTTCTCAAATGAAAAACCTTAAACCCCTTCTCTATATCGCCCATCTCTCATTCCTCCGATCTATCGCCCCTCCTCGGTGACCAAGCTTTACCGTCAGAGATTCGTTTCGGTCGGCGACCCTGTTATAGGGATGTTGTTCATCTGTGATTGAGGAAGATGGCAGTGCCTTTTCGTGCATTGAGGCTTTCTTTTCTTGTTTCAAGGAAATCAACAGTGCTCCCTCTCCGGCTATCTGGCCAAACGACGAGCACAGTCGGGGGGTTTGATTACCCTTGACTCGCTAGCGATAAGAACACATCCGCTGGAGGCGATCAGCGTCTGTTACTGCGTCTACTCTGTTTTTCCTTTTTCCTTTGAGAATGCGGTTTTTCACATCTTAGATCGGTGGTGTATTCTTCCTTCAGCTATCTGAACCCTATTCTAGGGTTTTAAAAAAAAATCGACGACCTTGGGAGTAAACCCTTTGTCATCAGTTTCCAGCGACCAAAGGAGTGGATCCTTCTGGTCGTTAGCCTCACCTCTTTCAGTTTTCTGTAAATAATTTTTTTTTTTTGTTTCACAAGAAAAAGAATGTGGCGGGTGTTGTCGGATAACATTACTATCGTCGACCTGAGAGAATGCCAGTCACAGGGAAAAAGAAAAATACAGGTATATTTTTTTTTGTACCCTAAATCAAAACTGGTTTTTTTGCACCATGAGAATGCCAGTCACTTTTTGCCAAAGCAGAAAATTAAGTAACTAACCTTTTTTCGTTAAATTTTCCTTTTTTTCTATTTTGTTTTTGGATTTTTGTTTTTTTGTGATAAACAAGACTGACTAAATGCTCACGATCACCGACAGGGATGGATCCGTTGTACTTTGATACCACATGAATCGAAGGGTGTACGCAGTTACGTAATAAATCGCCAAAGAGCACTGATTTTGAATCACATCTTATCCTTTGACTGTTTTTTTTTTTTTCTAATGCTTCTCTCACAATTTTTTTTTATTCATCTGTATATGAAAACCGGCATCCGAGGGTCATATTTTTATCCATCAAAGGGTAGCTCAAAGGAGAAATACCCCTTCAACTCAAAAGGGTTGCATTCTTTAGATTTATGGTTATTTTTCATATAAATACCTAACCATCATAGGTGACCCTTCCCAATGGTTACTTTTTTCAAAATAAGGAAAGAAATTATTCCATTGTTCAAACTCTCCGTACTGTTTTAATTCACTTAACTTTTGCTTCTCATAAGGGTATGGAGGCATTCTGTTCAGGACTCTTTGTTTTTTGTAATTTTATTTGTTGATTCTCATTGTATCGATTTGAGAAAGGAGGAGGAAGACAGTTTCCAGTAAAAAGAATCGAGCTTCACATGTTTCGGGAGTGGGTAGCCCAAAGCTTCCTCTCCTTTCAGGGAAGAAGAGGGCTTTTCCATGTAGCAGGAAGCTTCTGGTAACTATGGTCTATATAATTCTACACATTGAAAAGGAGGGTCAGGTTCCACATGGAAGATGACTTCCGAAGGTACAATCTACCACACATACACGCACGAGTGCCCGCACACACACATTGTTGGCCAAGGCAGTAGTCTTGGTGTCTTTAAAGAGAGCCCCCAAGATGCTCCACCACTTGAAGATTCTCCACTACCAGAATCCAAGAATAATGACAAAAGTTTTAAAAGTTGATACAACAAAATGACTAGCAAATTTCTGCGACTAACTGAATTTTTTTTGTTCTATTGAAGTTTTTATCAGTAAAAATAACTTAATTAAAAATAAGATAACATGTTGAAATGATGAAAATAAAATATGTGGAAACAAAAAGGCAGCTTTTTCACCAAGATATCGCTGATAATGTCATAAACATAGCGATAATATGTGGTATTTTCAAAAAGAAAAATCATGATATTTTAGACGCTTTTAACAGCTCACAATATATCATGATATTTTCGCAATTATCACAATATTTGTCACAGTGAATCCAAGTAAAGAAATTGGAAGTGGGTCTAGGGCAGTGGAGCTTTCCAGATTTACCACTCACATCCTAAACGCAAGGCATTTGTTATCTTACAAAATGTGATGGTAATGGCCTTTTTTTTATTACAGTGACAAACCTGTGTTCCCGGTATCAGGTAGATCTTAGATCAACCTTCCAGGGGGTAAAACTCCGTGGCTAGGACCCTCGCCCTCAGAGCGGCTTGACAGTTATGTTTCACTGTCATAACCGAGAGGTCTTGGGTTTGAACCCTACGGGGGCTATTCAAAAGGGAAAAAAGGAGGAAAAAAAACTGTCAAAAGATTAGTAAAGTGGATTCCATCAGGTCTTTACCTCCATTATTACCAAGGGTTTTGATGGCTTGTGGATGTCATAATAATGCCTCAAGATTTTCAGAATCTCAATGATACTTTGTGTCTATGCTTCAAGTCTCCAACCCAACAAGACCTATCTCTTGCTACCAAACAGGACAACGCTCCATTCCGTCATTTTCTAACCTTTCTGAAAATACATCTACTTGCCATTCCACCACCCAGCTCTAGAGCAGGGAGGTGAATGGGTTGTGTTTGGCTGGATAACCGATGTGAATCTGTCTCCTTATCTTTGGATATAGGCACATAAATAAGATCCAAAATAATAGATTTTATGCTGCATCCATATCTAGATCTGGATCAAATTCAGTTCAATTTGTAGTTCACATATAAAATGCCTGTTCTTAGTCGTCTTTTATCTGATCCTGTAGTACCGACAACATTTTTTATCCAAATTTAATCCTAGTTCATCAGTTCTCACTCAGATTCGGACTCATATTCAAATCTATTACATATACGTCAGATTTGGATTCAGAACAAGCATGATCCAGATCACATCCAATCCTTTCGCACCCTTACTCCATAGGATTCATGTGATGCTTTTACATATAAAGAGCAACATTCTTATATGCATCTTTGAGAGGAAAGGCGACGTTTAGGCTTTTAGTATACAATAATAGTATGATCACTAGCTGAAGATAGGGATATAAGCATACTTGAGCCAGATGTAGGCAATTACTGAATCCTATATGTTTTGATGTAGTCTAATAATATGAGCTCTCATATCCAAGTACAGATGGAGGAACCAATTGCTAAATCAAAGATTTAAGAGCCATGAGATTTGCCAAAATCCGTAGTTGTTTGGAAGGTTATTTGGCAACCAGCTGGAGTTAGCATTTCCTTGCCAACTACCAGCTTGCAGATATCCAACAGGGTTAGTAAGCTAAGGCTCTGTTTGGAAACTAGCGGTCGGAAGGAGTTTATGCATTTGAAATGGCAGCTGCCAATTCCAGTTTTTAGTGCAAATAGGGTTGCAAATGGGTCGGATTTAGGATGGAGATTTTGCAAATTTTGGCTGTCCCAGATCCATCTCTCCAATGTATTTTCTGATCCAAAATCCGAACGGTTGGAATCCTAAGTGCAAATACAAAGGGGAGATGGTCTCACTTCCTTTCTCAAATGCATACACACACATTAGATGGTTTCCGGTTGGTAAAACCCTTAAAGGGCCCCCTGCCCACCGGGGAGTACACCCAGTTTCAACCTTGTGACAAAGGACACCTGTGGGTTTAGAACTTGGTGATGTTCAGAAGTTGCTCTTAGCATCTTAGCATATGAGCAGAGCCCTTGTGGGTATTTTACCAAGTATGAATTCTGTCGGATTTATGTATTTTTTATGATGTCTCCCATCTTGGCTTTGTTTGGGAACCGGTAGCTGAGATTGGAGAGTACACCCAGTTTCGACCTTACCGCAAGGGACACCCCTTCATGGGTTTTGAACTCGTGTCACCCTTTCAGCTAGGTGACATTCACAAATCGTCCCTACCAGATGAGCAGAGCCTTTAATGTTATTAATCTGTCGATTGAAGGCCATGCGGGATGCAGTGCCATCCAATTGGTTCACACTGCCTTTAAACAAGAAATGAACAAGATGAACATTCACATATGAAAGTAAATTTGACACATGGTCGTGCACACACAATGTGCTATTGCTACATAACCAGAAGCCTGGAAAAACTACATGACATGAGAAAGCAGCAAACAGTCTTTGGCCCAAGGGTTCAGATTGAGCCTGGTAGACCGTAAGACCCTTCTGTGAAATGATTTTGAGTACAGCAATGTAACATTAATGGTTGATTTAGCAACAAGAGACAAACATCTCTGGTTCTTGCATTAGCTCAGTCAAAATTACAACAAATTTTGTAGTCATGATTTTACCAGGTGATCATGATAATACTTCAGATAAGAAGAACCATTCTGTTCATCAGCGAAACTACTCAGTCTTAATTAAACTTATATTTCTTGTTCCGATTGCACTTAAAAGATAATATTTAAATTTTTGTTTCATTAATTTGATACCTAAAATTACTATATTTTATTGAAGTCACTCTTACTATATATTTTGCTCATATTTTCCTAATAAAAACAGTAGAAAAGTATTAAGTTTTGAAAACAACACATTTTGGTGAACTGATAAACTGTCAGACAAAATATAAACAATGTCCATACAAGCTCCACAGGTAGCCTTCCTCTTATTAAAAAAGAATATTTCAGTATTTATCCTGCTCAAAAGGCACATGAACACTCAAAGCAGACAATCCAACATGCTATCGATGACAGGCTGAATGACAATAGATCCATGGTTCATGATTCCACATACTCACAGTTTGTTATGAATTAAAGGAATGGAACATCGGTCAAGAGATAATATTTATGAAGCACAAAGAGGAACCAATGGATTAGGAAAGGAATATGATTATGTTGAGCTCAGAGAGGACCTGGAAATATTCCATTTTCTCTCTGCTCGTTCCATCTCTCAATCTGAAGAAAAAAAGTTAAGTCAGAATTGTTAAAAAAAACTACAGGCTGAATAGCCAATTGAAAATTTGATTAATATGTAACGTTTTTACCAAAAATACGTCATAATCCCAGACCAAGTTGCATGTGAGCATATTGTAATACATAGGTATACTCTAGCAAAGTTTTTATAGACAAAAGTTTCAATTAATATAATTATCATGCAATCGTATTTAGCAATGAAAGGTGAATGAAGTACTACTACATTACAGCTATTCCTTTATCAACATGGCCATGGATTCCATACGCAAACCTCAGAGCATCATTATGTAACCACATGCCTGAACATGTGTGTACGTATTATGAAAGAAAATCAGGCTATATTCATTTGTTATAAAGAAAACACAAATACATTATGCCATCACTTTTTTCTGAAACAGAACCCTTTTGACTGTGCTATATGCATTTTTTTGTTGTCCCTTATCTAAAAATAAATGGATAATATCCAAGGCAATTACGAACAAAATACCATGTCAATTCAGCATATGTCCTCCAAATCAAGATGTGATATGGTACCGAAGCATGCGCTGGATATGGACAGTCCTAATAGAACATCATTATTGAACAAAAATACACTGATTTATTTCATTTATTCCATAACTGGAACAAAGGGATACACATGCTGCCATGATTTGGAATAAAAAAAGAGATTTCAAGAAATGGCAGATCCATTCACTCAATGAGTACTCTGACTTGGAGTATCATAAGGGAATTGCCTTTACTATTGACTCCTATGGTTGGATCAAAAGCATTTTTTGAATGAGTTATTAAAATCTAGGGATGGATCGAGAAAGGAACACTTTATTGATTCTACCTCCTTTTTATGAAGTGTATAAGAGTGTATCATTTTGTCAAATATTAGACACACACACACACACACACACACAGATCCTGCAACATGGATTTAAATTAAAGACAGTCATGGTCAAGAGCATAGTCACCTATATCGTTCAAGGTATTATCTCGGCGAGGATATTTCTCAGAGAGATTTTCAAAAGTTGAAAAATCTCAAAAAAATCTCGGGAGTTTAAAAAATTGGAAAAACTATAAATAACAACAAAAAAGCTAAGAAAATAATAAGTTTTTTATTAATTTTCTTCCAAAAATATAAAGAAGCATGTTTTAAAGGTTTTTAAAATATAAAAGAAACAAAAAATAGGAAATGGAAACTTAAAAAAAAGAGTTTTCCCCCAAAAAGATTGTGATATTTTGTCTTCTGGAGATATTTTGAAAATATCACAAGATATTCCCTTTAATATTGGATACCTTAAAATATTGGTATTTCTCGCGATATTTTCAAAATATCGCCGATATTGGTGACAGTGGTCAAGAGAAAGGCCACAAGAGAATAAAACTAAATGAATTAATACTAAAACTGCAACTTGGTTATTAAAGTTTGGATCATGGCCAAATAGCCTGACCACGATGACTCCAAGAATCTTACCATATTAAATGGTTCAACCAATCTAAAATGAAGACACTAAATTGGATTCCTTAAAAGTCCTAATCAACTGGTTGGCTTAGCCAATTTCAACAATATGAGTTTGTTTTAACACACCACTTTGATACCAATATTATCCCAATAGAAATAATAAAACGTATGGACCCATATTGGTGCAAAGATTGTTCAGTCATCTCAAGTTGATGCAAGTGCAAAGATTGTACAAAACCATATCCGTTTTAATACACTGCTTAGGAGCAAGTGCACCACTCTTCAGTAATCTCAAGTTGGTGCAAAGATTGTCCTCACTATTGAACCTATTGAAAGAAAAAAGAAAAGAAAAGGTTTCTACTCCCCAGACCTAATCATCTAAGGCTAGAGAATGGCTAGGAATCTCCAAAAGAACTTCCTCGATAGGTTTTCATACCAACGGCTAAGTGTAACATAAATTTTCATGATCACTCTTATGACCTCTCTGTAGTCAATCTTGAATGAACAAAAAATCAACTGGAAGCAAATCTGATCTATAAACTCAGACTAACCTTGTCCTAGGTAAAGGAACTATTCATAGTTCCAAACTTAAGAACATGGCAGTACTTGAGTCACAGTGATACATGTTACATCCAAGATCATGGATCTCCAGAGCACCACACCTCTACGTTTAGCAGGTCACAAGGGCTCTGCTCATCTGGTAGGGGTGATTTGTGGAAGCCACCAAGCTAAAGGGATGTCACGAGTTCAAAACCCATGAGTTGCCATCACTTGCCGTGAGGCCAAAGCTGGGTGTACACCTTCGTGGGCAAGGGAAACCTGGGGTTTTTGCACCAGTGAGCTCGCAAGTGAGAGAGGTGGTTTTCCACCATTATCTGAAAAAAAGGTATCATGCTTAGCAAGCATCATGATCCACAACGTAAACACACACATTCAAACACAGATCTGTGTGTGTGTGTGTGAAGTACCAATTTCAGAAATAATGACACTTCTGCAGTGTTGATGTGATGCCAATGTCAAAACAGAAGTTTCTTCTTTATGTTATGTCAATTGTAAGAGCAGAAAAAAAAATAAAAATGGAAGAAAAATAATTATGGAATAAGAGAGCATCTGCAGAGGAAAGAAGAAAATGCAACGGTGAAGAATCATTTGGCTCCAACTGCATTCAAGAAAGCTAGACACATGAGAAAAGTACAAAGACCATAAAGCACCAATAGGATCATTCCCACTTTTATCTTAATGGCACATTCTTTTCCACTAAAAAGAAGAGATGAGGCTTCCCGATAATTATTATACAATAATTATTATACAACCATCATAACTGATACTGTGATACATTAACAAATGGCAAGATTAATGCAATAAATATTCAAATAGATAACCAATAAAATGAAATTTAAATGAGTGAATTCTTCTTTCATTCATCATGCATAAATTCAAGAAATAAATCAAATTAACTACGAAGTACAAGTCAAGCAGATTGCATACCAATCAAACAAGTCAAGCAGAAAAGAAGCAAACAAGTCAGGCTCAGGCTGGGTTTGGTTCTGCTGAACCCCGGTCCGGGTTTCGGTTCTGCGGAACCCAGGTCTGGGTTTAGGTTCTGCCGAACCCAGGCCTGGATTCAGCAGAGCTGGACCCAAGCCTACCCTGGGTTCGGTTCTTCGAAACCCAGGTCTGGGTTCACGTTCTGCCAAACCTAGGCCTGAGTTCAGTGTTGAACCCAAAAAAGCCTGGGTTCAGCAGAGTCCAACCCAGCAACCCTGCGTTCAGTAGAGCAGAACCCAACCCTGAGTTCAGCAGAGCCGAACCCAGCAACTCTGGGTTCGGCTCTGCTGAACGGTTCTACTGAACCCAGGAGCCCAACCTAGTAGGCCTGGGTTCAGCAGAACCGAACCCAGGCCTGCATTTAGGTTCTGCTAAACCCAGCAGAACTGAACCCAAGAGACGAACCCAATTGCAACAATGAGGGGAGGAGAAGGAAGAATAAAAGAGAGGAGGAGGAGAAGGAAGAAGAAGAAAGAGATAGGAGGAGGAGGAGAAGGAAGAAGAAGAAAGAGAGGAGGAGGCGGTGGATGGAGGAAGAGAAGAAGAAGAAGCTTACCGAAGTCGCCGTCGTTGCCGTAGGAAGAGGAGAAGAGTCGTTGCTGCTGCCGTAGGAAGAGGAGGAGGAGGAGTAGGGACAAGAGGCGGAGGAAGGGTCGAGAAGGGAGAGGGTGGTGTATGTTCGCCCCCGATGATTCACTGAATCCCACGTCTGTGTTCGGGGCTTTGAATGAGCACCACGTATACAAGCACATGGGGCTCGTATTCCCGTGTATGTTGACATAACTTTGCATCGGACTCTGGTGTTGTTGCAAAGACTTAAGTACCCTTTCTTGCTATTCTTCTCATAAAGTGATGGTTTGAGAAAATGACAAAAATGCCCTTCATTCAAAAAAGAAAAAACAAACAGTTCAAAAAAAGGACAAACATGTCCTCCATCCAGAAAGTCGAGGATGATGTTAACTCTTCAAAGTCTTCTTCTTTTTCTGTTCAAAAAAAGGACAAACATGTCTTCTTCTTCTTTCTCCGTAAAACACTGTAAAACCCTCTCTCTCTCTCTAGAGAAGAAATCAAGGGAAACAAAGAGTTCTTCCTGGAGAAGGCCATGAACATCAACCCTCTCACTCTTTCTCCCTTCTCTCTCTACTTCTGTGCACATCCAACAGACGATCCTACATTGCTCCATCGTCTTCTTCTTCTTCCTTCTTCGTAAAACACTGTAAAACCCTCTCTCTCTCTAGAGAAGAAATCAAGGGAGGTAAAGGGTTCCTCCTGGAGAAGGCCATGGACACCAATCATTGTTGTGGATCCCGCTACGCGGTCAGCGGGCGGGGGTCCAGGGGGGGCCGCCCCTGGCGGGGGCTCGGGGGGCAGCGCCCTCCGGACCAAAATTTTTTTGGGCCTTCCAACAATGATTTGTAGTATTATCGGGCTTTCCTACAACAATTTGTAGTATTTTCGAGTCTCCAACGAAACGTTATAGCGATTTGTAGTGTCTTCCGCAAATCGCTATAGCGATTTATAGTGTCTTCCGCAAATCGCTATAGCGATTTGTAGTGTCTTCCGCAAATTAGGACCAACTTGTCAGAGCCATATCTCTCTAACCGGAGGTCATATTCCAAATCCGTAAAAAGTGGTGTCTTCGTTATTGAGTCTAGTTTATTTCTGTAAATTTTCAGCAATTTCTATTGTCATTTCATTCCCCATTTTAACTTCAACGATACATTACAACCACAATCATCAAAAGAAAGATTGCCCAAGCTAAGAGTCACCGTTCTCGCCCTCCTCCTCGACAGCAACCCAGTCGGTGCAGTCGCGCTGAGGATGGCCAGCAGAAGCTCCACCGCGTCGTCTTCCTCTCCCTAGCGAGGAGGTCTCAGCGGAGCCGTCGTTCCGGTGACGGGTGTTCATCTCGTTCCGGTGACGGGTGTCCTACGAAATGTAAATCCCCCCTCCTGTAAGGGCAAAAGGCCATGAACACGTTGGGAGGAGCCCTCAGACCCCCCTTCTGTAAGGGTAAAAGCTCTGAATCAGACTCCATAACTCTTCAAGTTGAATGATGCTACCCACACTGGGAGGAGCTCTCAGACCCCCCTTTCTGTAAGGGTAAAAACTCTAAATCAGACTCTACAACTCTTCAAGTTGAATGATGCTACCCACGCTGGGAGGAGCCCCCAGACCCTCCTCCTGTAAGGGTAAAAACTCTGAATCAGGCTCCACAACAGTAAATGTGCATTCAGCCAAATGCTTTTCAAAGGGCAGGCTGTTATATATATATATATATATATATATTGTAAACCGAAATACCCATCAAGGGTATTTCAGTCTTTTCACTGTAATAGGCGTCAGCCCATTAGGGGCTTACAGCCTTTTTATTTTCTTTTACTTTTTTGTATTTTTATTTTTTTCGTTTTTTGTGTTTTGGGGGCAGCTCCAAAGTAGCTGTTGGAGTTGCTCACAACGGTCATAAATATGACAGTTGGGAGCAGCCCAACAGCCACTTTGGGCTGCTCCCTTGTGGTCCCATTCATTATAAATAGGCCTCAAGGCCTTGTATTCTTGATTTCTCTCAAGAGAGGATTTTCATTCAATAACAAAGATATTTAACCCTTGTATGGGTGTTGTGGCCTATTCAATCAAGTGTTATACTTGATTGAAGTGTGTTCTTGCAAGTCCATAAGTGACGTATTTTGGTTTTGATCCGTTTCATTATAGGCAACACAAGGAATTGACCATGATGTATCTACTCCAGTGCTTCAGTACATGGAGAAAAGAAATTAGCATGTCCTAGGCCGTGAAGGGACTTTCTGAGTGCAGATAAATTCTTGTTTTCAATGCAATGTTGAATGGTGGAGTAAAGCTATTGAAGAAGCATAAATGTGGCGGATGCAATATCACACCAAAGAAGATAATCCTGCACAAAAAGGGTGGGGATCCTAATAAAACATATGGACCTTGTGACTTATCATTGGAGATGTGACACATGACAAATCAGGTTTGGTTATCCAAGCATACTTAAAAATCAAAGCAAGAAACTTAACAAGTAAATTGGGTCAACTTTCTTTAAGTCCAATCCTCCAACAGGATACCTGTTTTTAAATTGTTGGTTTTTGGTCTTTCTCCAAGTTTTCGATGATGTTTCTGTACTTACAGAAGACAGGAAATAGATAAAACTGACACAATGGCCTCTATGACATAATAACAAGCAATATATGCCCTAATCACTAGATAGATGCCAAATGGAATGAATATTTGGTGACCTTGAAATTGTTTTCTGCTGGAAGACCGTATGGAACTACTCTGTTGTTTCTTTAAGCACTCTGGAAAATAAAAGACATTCAATGTTATGCATTAGGGTTACCAGCTCAATCCACACAACAAACAACAATGACCACAGGTGCTTATGGGAAGGGAGTAGAGTGAGTCGAAAATAGAGGAATTAATCACTGTTGGTTGGCCATCTTTACATAGCAGACAGACAATACTTTCTGGTTATGGGCTTCCTCAAAGAAATTACGGATCTGTTTGGTAGTTTTGCATTAAAATGGAAACACCATTTCTATGTGTTGCCAAAATATATGGTTTGCCAAAATGTGGTGTTGTGGATGGAATTGCCGAAAACATTCTCTTCTGAATGGTGTTGAAATGTGGTGTCAGGACTGCCAACTCCATTCCCAGTTTAATGTTTGGCAACACCACTGCTCTCAAACAGCAGAGCGCATGAGAGCACTTGGGGAAACCGCAACAGACCTCCGATTCAAGGCTCCCAAACAGCGCCTAAATTTTTTCTAAGGGGGTAAAAGTTCTACGTCAACGAATAACACAAGAGGTAAAAGAAACATAAAATCAAAACCTCTAAAGCCCAGGGAAGAACAAAGTTCCGTTCGCCAATAAATCTGACGTTTCTCATGCATCCGTCGCATCCAATAATTCCTTCCCTGTCTCGTTTCACCAAGAATCAAAATAAATCCCCAAGAACAACCAAAACAACGACATAGAACCAACGCGGTCATTACAATTTCGAGCCGATCGATCCCCGGGATCAACGTGACACACATCATCACGAAACGATCTCCGAACACAATTTTTTGCATCAAAACACATTCTAGTTCATTCTAGTACGGTGTAAGATCGATAATGTGTGAGCACCGAAGTATACAGTCCAAAGCAAGCATGCAACACAAAACAGTAAACACAAGTAGTGATTGTGTACTTCGGTTGATATGAATTCAAATCTGTAAAAGAGGCCAAGTACTCACTGTTTCTGTAGATGAGCACTGCAAACTTGACGTCTTCACAACTTCGTTGAGGCTTTGTCAAACCACAATGGATTGCACGTTAAAGTTGCGCTGAAACAATGAACTTATCTGATACACTCCACCTTTGTCGGTTGTGCGATGAGCTAGCCTAGGTGAACACCCTAGTTGTGCTCTATCCAATTCAATCAACCTGAAGTTTAACGAAGTAGCCCAAAGGAGATCCAATGCTGCAAGGCACAAGAGAGAAATCTCTCAAATTCAATTCCAATATTCAATGATTAAAAAGATGTACAAGAGTTCGTGCTCATACCTATTTATAGGCTACAAGAAGTGAAAACTCGCCAAAATAAATACCTCTGATGGCTATTAGAAAGCCACCTGATTTTCCCCCCAAGCCCAAGCGGCCCCTCTCCAAGACGCGCCCATGCATTGAACCTGGACTACTGAGGTGGATCGGCAGTTACACTGCCCGCATGACTGTGTACGACTGACCCGTATGACTGCGCATGACTTACCCGCATGGCTGCGCTGTCATCACCAACTCGCTGAATTGTTCTCACCCACATGTGCGCCACACTTAAAGTTGGTTGCGCTGAGGTGGCAGCACCTCATAGGTTGCTGCATCTATTGTGCTCCCCATTGGTTCAAATCATTCCACCACTGCTTTCCTTTGTTCTCAAAAGGAAAATTATGAAAATTTCTTCTTCCTTGGGAGTCCTCATTCTCTTTACTATATATGCAGTGTTACTATACCTCACACCATTTGTATCCCTCTGTGATACTACTCCTTTCTGCCGAGTGTCGTGTCTATGCATTTAATCGGTTCACCACATTCTTCTGCAACTATCTTTGTATTGGTCGTCCACCATGAACTGGGTCATGTGAATCTGCCACTACAACATCTCAAGCTTCCTCTGATATTGCTAAAGCAATTGATTCTGTTCTACAAGGCGTGTTGTTGCAGCTGAACCACTTCCCCGAAGCATGTAAGTAAAAATCCACTACCCTTCCATGTTGATGATGAACCTTTCACTATTTTTCTCCACCAAACTACTAGAGTGCATGACATGCTTTTAACAAGAAATGAATCTCAGCTGAATGAAGTTCTTTGTAAGTCGGTCTCATGTTGCACATCGGCAAGTGTCTGCTCAAGTGGTGAGAGTGAAATCTTTGGCGGAAGTTGTATTAGCAGTCTAAACAACATAGCCACTGCAGCACGCAGAGTTGCGCCCTGCGGCTAGCGGCTTGTGTTGTAATGCGCATGCAGCCTAGTAGCTGCTGACATGCCTACACTGTGCTCGCAGTTCAAAGTAGCACTTACGGCTTGTGTACCTTGAGTCCTTGACTCGGTGCATGTAAGAGGGAAGGTTGGGCGTCCCTTATTTTTTCATCCATCCCCTCACCTTCCCCATCATCTCTTCAATCTCCCGGATCAAACGGAAACTCGTTCCATTCATGCATTTTTACCTTGATTTTCCTTTTATTGGTTGGCCGCATCTTGTTGACCGTTGAGTATTGGGCTATTGGTAGCCGCTGATATCGCACACATGGGAAACCGGTACTTTGAGCCTTCCCATTCAAGCAAGGATGCATATCAACGATGTGTAGCCGATATGTCATAGATGTTGCTGCTTTATGTTTTTGCCCCCCTATATTGGTATATGGCGACGGCGTCTCTTGATTTCAGCCTAGTCATTTTTCCACCAACAGTCTCTATATCTAAAGTAAGTGTGTCCAAAAGAAGAGTACCCTTGGTCTCTTCGCCTTCTTTCCTGTTGAGAATGCTTTCTTGAGCAGCTGCTCTATATACGACAACTTCATCCGGGATGACACTTGTGTTAGACTCTCTTCCATCCAATAAGTCCATGAGAAGTTGTTGGACTTTTGGAACAAAATCAATTTGTTGCTTCTCCAACTCAGCATCTTGATGAAGCACTCTACAACTGCAAGAATTGGCTTGCACAGTTGTGTGCGATGGGTGAGGTTTGTTCTCCTCTTTAAAGAACGTGGCTAGGTTTGTGTTCCCTAATAGAGCCTCGTAACTTTTCAATGGGCGCCTGAATCCGCACAACCAACTATATTGCGATGTCACTCATTCCTTTTCATAGGTTGCTGTTGTTGCCTTTACCAACTTTTTGCAACTACAGGTTAAGTATCTGGACCACCAATTTTATCTCAAAAATTGTGGCTCCAGTCAACTCTCAATCGAGCCTCTCGAGTGCTTTTTCAATATCTCTTAGGCACAATCATTCATACAAATCCTATGTGCCTTCTATTTGCTCATTTACTATACCATAGTGACACTGAATTGGATCGTTCAAGATAGTCACTTGTCGCATGCTTGGGACTTCGTTCGTTTCACACATCGGTCGTTCAAGATAGTCACTTGTCGCATGCTTGGGACTTTGTTCGTTTCACACATACTCCTCATCATGCGAGTACTCTGTACTACTAGTTCTAGAATTTCAGAAATGACTGCTTGGCATCCTTCAATTTGCTCTGCTAAATAAAGGTTGCTGTATTCAGCATTACCTCTACTCAACTGAGGATATCTGAGTCATTTCCTCCATTTCTGCCTCGTGCTCTTCTCGGAACCTATAGCATACATTTTTCAGCTTCTTCAATTTGTTTTCAAGTAGTTTCATAGAATGTACTGATTCCTTGAATGCTCAATTGTTCAGTTTGCACAGAGCAGAATCAGTCAGCAAATTTTGACCGAATGTTGCTGGTTGAACCGCTCTACAAACCTGCCAATAGGTGTCTTTTCTGAAGTAACAGGTGTGTGAGATGCACCATATGGAAGTGAAGCAACCTGCCAATTTTTTTCACGGTAGACTGAGGTCTGACTGTTGAACAATGCCTTGTCGAAATTGGCCACCTGCCCACTATTGCATAGGTATGCAGACATAATTGATCACTGTGACTCTGCAACGAAATTCGCGAAGGGCTGCCAGCATATCGACAGACCTACTGGTAACACCCTTTGGTGCACTAACTCCCACTATGACAAGGATGTCAAAGGTGTATGGAATTTTATTGGAAGTCTCTGGAGGACACGGTGCTCTAATGTGCGGCAATGAACACGACGCTCTGATGTGCACGGGCGATGGGCGCGCCATGTTACCGTGCGCAGCACAAACAGCTACACTTCGGTGCGCAGCGCGGCATGAGTTATTGCAGTGCGCGACATGGAGTACTCCGCTGAGGTGTGCAGCGCACGATGAGGTGCTACAGTGCACAACACAGAGTAAGTGTGGTTGATGCACATCGACAGACGTGTGCGATCAATGCTTTTGTCTTGCACTGTTGCAGGAGTGACAAGACTCTTGCTGTGTTGAACACATCTGCGGCTGGAATGATCCTTTTGAATTGCGCTCTAGATCGGATTGGACACTGGTCTGGTTCATATATACATGCAGAGGAGGTTCTTGCTGCAGTAATTTGGCTTGATCCTAGGACCTGTGGTGAACTGGACCCTCACGGATCTGTTCTTCCACAATCGGGATTGTGCACACTTGAGAAGGAAGTTTGAGAACTTCCCTATGCTAAGCAGCAAGGTCGGCTATCGCTTGAGCGAAAAACCTCCCTTGGCTTGGCAGAATTATGAAAGGTCTTACGATCGAATACATTGCAAGATCGATAGTGTGAGCGCTGAAGTATACAGTCCAAAGCAAGCATGCAGCACAACATAGTAAACACAAGTTGTGAATGTGTGCACCGATTGATATGAATTCAAATATGTAAAAGAGGCCAAGTACTCGGCATTTCTGCGGATAAGCACTGGAAACTTGACGTCTTCACAGTTTCATTGAGGCTTTGTCAAACTGCAACGGATTGCACATTGAAGTTGCACCGGAACGATGACCTTGTCCGATACACTCCACCTTCGCCGATTGTGCGATGAGCTAGCCTAGGCGATCACCTCAACCTTGCTCTACCCAATTCGATCAACCTGAAGTTGAACAAAGTAGCCCAAGGGTTTGGTTCACCAAACACCACCTACTCTCCAAAAGGAGATCCAGTGCCGCTAGGCACAAGAGAGAAATCCCTCAAATTCAATTCCAATATTCAATGATTCAAAAGATGTATAAGAGTTCATGCTTATGCCTATTTATAGGTTACAAAAAGTGAAAACCCACCAAAATGAATACTGTTGATGGCTGTTAGAAAGCCACCCGATTTTCCAACCAACTTACCGCCCAAGCCCGAGTGGTCGAGAGGCACCCATGCATCAAACCTAGACTGCTGAGGTGGATCGGCCGTTACACTAAAAGTTGACAGTAATTACAGACCTGCACTACTGTTCTGGCTAACTTGCATGACTGTGTATGACTGTGCATGACTTACCCGCATGGCTGCACTGTCATCACCAACTCACTGAATTGATCTCACCCACGTGTGCCACACTTAAAGTTGGTTGCACTGAGGTGGCAGCACCTCATAGGTTGTTGCATCAATTGTGTGCTCCCCATCGGTTAGCGAGTCTGGTAATTGCAACGAGTACAATCTAAACCCCTTAACAAATATCCATTGGAGGGAAAGTCTAGTGCCAGCAGCCACAGTAATTTCATCTCCAATAGCCTATATTTAAGTTGTTGCAGTTAAAAAACTCGTAGTTGGATTTTTAGGTTGGACCAACCGGTCTGCCTCTGGGTGGGAAACGGTTGTTTCATCCCTTATACAAGCGATGTGTTCCTGGCCTTAAAAATTAGAGTGCTCAAAGCAAGCCTAAGCTCTGCATACATTATCATGGGACAACATCACAGGATTTCAGTCCTATTGTGTTGGCCTTCAGGATCGGAGTAATGATTAAGAGGGACAGTCCAGGTCAGGTGTCATTAAAACCAACCCGGTATCAGGTCCAAAAAATTAAGACCCAAACCAAACCGATATGAAACAAAGTTTTGTTTCAGTTCTAGGTATCTAATTCATTTCATATCCAAATGGGTAAATTGGGTTTAGCCATACATCATGCAAGGTATATATCAGGTCAAGCCTTATTAACAGGTCGAATGCACCTGAGCAGCTAATGAAAACCATAGTCCAAGAAACTATGACTTGATACACGATACGTAGGCCTGGCATTAGAATAATTTAAACTTTGCAGCATCAACAAAAGACAGTCCTTCATCGTAGGGAAAAATCAAAGGTATAGATACAAACCCATGGTTGTAGCCTACATGCATCAAGTGATGGAAGCAGTTGGCACTTGGCAGTATCCACATATTGACATGCTGTTGAAGTAACTCAATCGACTCCTGCTTGAACTGATAGAACCTGCTACTGGAAAGATATTCTTATAAAAGTAGACACCAAAACCAAACATTGTTGGCCTGCAAGACTAGTAGAAGCATCACTGCTTCCCTTCGAATGAGAACCATGTCCAGTTTCACTACAACAAAGCTTGAAAGCTTCTTCCACGCTTCATCGTCCACAATGGGCGCAACATACAAGCATTCAAAACGCTACCTCTTCTATACACCAGTTGTCTTGGAATCAAGTTGATTCCCATTATGCATCTCAGAGTTGGAGAGAGAATGGAGGCTGCAAGAACTCATGGGCATGGTGTTTCTGTGTTCAAGTCGGATTCTAGCGGTTGATCTGCCTCTGCAAAAATGGAAGATGCCTTGCTCTCATTCACCAAAGACAGACGGTCCATTGATTCCACTTCAATGGTATTCCCATCTATATTTTGATGGTTAAGGCAAACTGACTGTAAGGAATCACACTGAACCTTATCAAGACCAACATAATGATGGTTGTCGCAACCCAATCTTGAACAAGCTGTGTCTGAGCCAGATAGAGAATGAAGGCTCCATGAAGTGATAGACCCATCCTCGGAAAAAGCTAAAGTCGAACTTTCATCAGCCACAGTTCCTGCTGAAAATTGCTCACTTTCTAAAGGTCCAGTACCAGCAACACTACCCCTGGTTGATTGTGAACTATTCTGTGATTCCACTTCATCATCTCCAGCTTCTGAACTCTCCTTTACAGTTTTTTCATGCAGGGGTTGTTGGTTAAAAAGAAGAGATTCAGGTTGTAACTTGGCACATTCATCTGTTGTTGCAGTGCCAGACGCATGCTCCACAGTAACCGACATTTCTAATGCATCTTGTCCTTCGGTCCCATATGTCAAGGTTGGCCTTGTTTGATTTGGTAACTGAGCAAATCCTCCTGATTCACTATTGCTGCAAGAACCAAATCTGTGTGTTGTAGATTCCGACAAGGTGTTCTCCTATTCCAAGACATCACAAAAGCATATAAAATAATTCAACTATGAAATTAATTGTCATTATCCGAATCTTCAATCATACAGAAAGAACCTATAAATGAAAAAGATCATTAGGTACAAAATACTAAACCTGGAGTGAGAGCCAGATAGCTTCCATGAACATAATTTCTTCAATATCTGTACCAAAATCTTCGTTTCTGCACAGAAGAAATTCCACTACGAGCTTATATGAAAACGTCCCAATAACTGGACTGTGTACACAAGATTTTGAACTAATTAATGGTCAACAAGTGGTGTACTTGGAAAACAAAACTTTGACAGGCAGTCTAGCAAAATGAACCATATGATTTGTGCTCAGGTGAATGCTGATATGATTTAAACTTCATGTGGCACCATGTTACAAAAAAGATATTCTTGTTTCTTTAGTTTTCTTGCTTTGATAATCAATCCTGTGGATCAAGGCCCATTCTTTTCGCTAATCATTTCACAAATAATACATCATAAATTACAAAAGCCGTTACAATTAGGATTCCTGTATTCCAAGATAACACTTCTCCCTGTGCCCTAACAAGAGAAAACAAGTTGTGCAGAGTGGGGTAAGGAAGCTTAAATGCAACTACAATTGTAGTCAATTGCATGTCCAAACACAATGACCTGATTAAGAATGCTTTCCTCTACCTTTTGAGGAAGCATTAAGGTGTGCACACCATCTTCGATAACTAAATTGGGCAATGACCTTCACATTCATGTTGAGTAATTGATAAACAATGCCTTCCACTATATCAACTTCTGGGAGAGGATGTCATCAGTAAGGAATCTGAGTCCTGCAGCCAGACAATGTCTTGTGAATTCCCAATAGCAAAAACAATCCTGAGTAGACAAAGTGCTGTCAAGCACACTGCGCAACTGCATATGCCGAGATATTTGAAATTGCATGATGCACTCATAACTTTGCAACATAAGATCAATAAGGCTTGTTTTGGGGGAATGTGGCAAAAGGACCTTGTTTTGTGGTACACAGCAAATGTTTTCAAGCAAATATCCTCCAACAATCTTTCCCTTTTGCATTCATAGTCGTTGTATTGTTAATCATTCACTTGAGCTTCCCAAACCTTGAGCACTTGCAGAAATCTAATGTCCATACAAACACCTGTATTCCTACCAGTTCAATGAACACAACTTTGTCAAACTCAAGCTTTGGCATATCTTCTCCCATCTATACACATTAAAGAAATTCACCTGCCCTCCCTGCTCAACAAGATCACCATACCATCTTCCTAGTCAGTGCAACAAAAACTAAAGCTTATCCTTTCTTTTCCAGGAAACATGTAATCCATTTTCCTAGTGTTGTAGTTGTTAATTAAAAAGTGTTGTAGTTGTTAATTAAACTCACCATGCATCTATCCCCTGGTTTTCATGCTATGAGAAAGAATTTCTGCATTTCCTAGTACTATTTTCCAAACACCACTTGGACTTGAACCACGCATGAACTGCATCATAGGTTTTACAAGTTGAATCATAAATCCAACCAGAATTACTGAAAATTAATTTAGGGCGTACTGGCCAGACAGGCACTTTCCATAGAACAATATCTACAAATTACAGATGCTATATGTCAGAACTACAAGCCGTGAAATCTAAAAGAGACATTAGCTTCTCCCAGGCTCAGCCACATGTCTGTGAAGCTTCTTAAGGGGAAAATCAATCTCTTCTTCTCTAGTTTTGAAAGGAGAAACCATTTAGAATGTTTCATTCCCCCGAAATCATCTGGGACCACGTTTATGGACAACTAAGAATTCAATACATTGTTTGAATATGATCATATCATATTATTGCCCTGCAATGCCCCTACGAGCAAAAAAAGATGAATTATAAAACAGGTCCATAAGTGCATTTTTTCTTTTACAAATATCAATTATTTTATTAATGTTGTTTAAGTTCTACTTGGGATCGTTCAAATGCTCGTGTACCCAACAAATGAATCAGAGCAGGGGGGAAGATGAGGATATCATAACGAGGGAAATTAGATAACTTTCATAGTAGTGAAAAAGAGTCACTTATATGAAGGACGTCAGAGAATCAAATAAGATCATGGGACGAACAAGTAGCATACTAGCATGCTATCTTTTTGGATACACAATGTCCTATTCAATAAATTAGCATAAAATTCGTTAATCATGGACCAAGATATCTAGGAATCTAGCCAAGTCAAGCTCAAAGACCAGGACTAATTAATTCATCAGACAGCACTATTTCATGGATGAAACTGAACATCAAGCCAACTTAGGCAAAGTCACCATAATGCATACTGTTCATCTGTAAGTCTAGACAAATCTGTCTGAATTTGTCCAAAGCACCCAAAGACTACATGAATGAGATACAAACTTGGGCCAACCATCGAGGAATCCCTTAAATTTCAAAGGCTTCAAACTATAGGTTTGAATCCTTTTCCTCCTTGTGATGACTGGTATTTGGTCCATCCATAATGAATACACTTAGCAGAAATGCATATTGACAGGACCATACAACGAGAGCTCAACTTGAGCTGGTATTTGACTCAGACTTCTCTAACTTATGTAATATGTGAATAGTTCTGAGTCGCTGCAAAAATCTTCTTTTTCATATGTATAAAAATCCTTTTTAATTTTGAATAGATTAGCAATTAAAGGACTTCTATTTCATTGATTGTAATGATATAACTTGACATTTCTGGAACATTTAAAACACCAATCCTACAGCACATGAACGGAATGAAAACTTTAACCATGTAAACTCATTGTCACCAATTAGGCGACAAGGTTCCTATAATTTCACTTACACATGGGTGTATGAGTGTAAAGCAGGTATGACTAGTTGAGTACTCTCTGTAGATAATGTTGCCTCTAGGGGATCAGGTGAATCCCTTACTACAGGCTGCTCCAAACTGCTACCTGCCACTGAGATAACAAAGATAAAAAATATATCAATATTCATTATGCACGTTCACTTCAGTAAAAAAAAGAAACGTATCCTATAACTAAGACTAAGATTTCTTTATAAAAGTTCACCACCAGACAGCTCCACACCAGGTGAAATTGGAGCCTGACGTTTTGAAATTTGTAGTTCCTGACATTGCATCCTTATTTTTGCCTCAATTACCTTTTGCTCTTCCTAAAACACATGAGAGAACATATTAACTGTAGTGCCAGATAATTCCAACTGATTTCTAGCGAAATTTTTAAACATGAACTAAAGTTTTCTCATGTATGAGAGCTAATAAAAGCCATAACCAAAATTAAGGATGTGCTAGATCAAATTTCATACCGCAATTTCAATGCCCTTCTCTTCCTGGGTCCTAGCACCATGATACTCAACAGCATAACAGCCAGATTTGCAGAATGGGCATCTTTAAGAGATGAAGGAATTCAAATGGAAAAGAAATACAAATAGAGGAGAATAAATCAATATTTTTGCAGAATTTAGAAATTGCTGCTTATGTGAAACTTCTGTCACACAACCGTAGCTCAAGAGACATCTATCTCCCAGCTTTCTCATTGAAAAAAATAAAAGAATTATCCACAAAAGTTTATTGAAAACAAGAGCCATCTACCAAAAAAATGAATATAGAAGATTATTCCATATTATAAACACGGAATATGTACACATATATGTGTGTGGGGGGGTGGGTCTTTTTGTTAATCAGATAACAAAATTCTGAAAAAGAACAATCTCAAATGTCAAGGTTATGTTAAATTCTCTGTGAGCACGGGCATCTTTTTGTGTAATTCAAAAGAAACAACAAAGTCTTTTCAGTTATTCATAAATATGGAGTCATGTTTTGCCAGAAAGACTAGAAGAAAAAAAATGGTGTGATTATCAGAGGATGCAATCAATTATCCAATTCATTCTTCAAGCGTTTCTCTTACTCTAGCATTACCTGAGGATCACCGTCTCACGCTTCTAACAGAATATCTTTCTCAAAACCAAATTCCAGAAGGAACCAAAACAGAAGAAAAGTAAGATGAAGACAACAAGAACCAGAGTACATTCACATAAGCATCAAAAATAAAAAATAAATGGAAGCAAGGAATAATCTCAAGCGGCCTCTAGGAGTAACAAACTAACCATGCTAAAAAAAACAAATAAATGGAAGTTTAAGCTAAAAAAAAAAGGATACTGTGCAGGACGCGTTGCATCTTGAGGCTTCATCTGCAAAAAGCACTCTGCACCCCAAAAGTTCACAAACAATAACAACCAAAACACAAATTCACAAAACTCAAAAGCAAATATGCTGCTAACCTATATAAATCCAAATCCTAAAGTTACAATTGCAACAAACTTGTCATCACAAAGAAAAAAAAAGAGAAAAGACAAGAAAAAAACACCTGTGCAGACACTTTTGGTGCAACATCTTGATCTATTCAAACTCGGATAATACTGCAAAACGATAACCCACATTAAAAAACAGAACAAATGTTAAAATTATGAAACACCCACATCAAGAAATGCTAAAAAAAAAAGGCCATCTTCAAACAACAAAAACCAAAATCACAAAAAATCCAATACAACCAAACCAAACCAACCCAACATTCACAATAAGTTAATATATGCAAAAGGAATTACACAGAAGCAAATTGGGCATTCCTCAAGATCGGGTGACTGCTCATCTTCTCCAGGAAAACAGGGTGCAAGCTTCCCGGAACGGATTAGCTTTCTGAGCTTCTTGTAGTCAATATTGCATGGTTGGTGATGGATCCCTTGAGGCCTAGTGTACTCTTCTTCGACTCTGACCTTCCTTGCAAGCCTATTGCCCATCTAATAATTCCACGTATTACCAACAAAATGTTTCAGTACAAGACCGCTATTCCTCCAATCTTCTTCGATTTTCGGTCACTTCCATTTGCAGGGAAGAAGGCAGGAAAGACACTTTGGATAAAGAAGAAGATGGCAGGGGTGAGAAGCCAAGAACAAACCAAACAAGATTTCGTACCCTCCTTTTTCTCGCTTTCTTTGTGATATCTTTAGAGTACAAAAAATACTGATCAAAACCAAAAGAGATCTCCGGGTAAGGAAGACTCGCAACTCTTTAAACGGAAGTTTGGTGATAGGACCAAACCGCCACCTATTTTTTGCTTTCTAGAATTTTTTTTTTCTCTCGTTGCTTAATTTTTCTACTTCTTTCTCTCTCCTTTGTTGGCATCTGCGTGGCAGCATTTTACCGTGACAGATTGAAGAAATCTTATAAAAGATTTATTAGGTGTGTCAAGACGAGGCCGGGTATTCGGACTCCGGGTAGGCCCAGTTTTGATCTTGCAGCAAAAGATGCTCCTTGTAGGTTTCGAACTCATGATGTTCTGTCAACTTGGTGACTTTAACAATTCACTCCTACCAGATAAGCACCGCCTCGTGGGTATTTTACTAGGTTTGAATTATTTAATTTTTATGACAGCATTTGTTTCATGCCAAACAGTGGGAATGAGGCTCATATCCCGGTAAAATTGGGCTTTTTTTCTTGTTTGGGGGTGAAACAAGCGCCCAAACAGGAAAAGGTCCATGGGACCAACAAAATAAATGTACTGACCCTATTTTATCATTGGAATGGGGTTGCACCGAGGGGTGTCAACGGGGCAGGTTTACCCAGACCAGACCCGAACCAAACTTTATAGGGTCCGGGTATACTGATAAATAAGAAGATCCGAGTTCAGACGCGAAGGTCCGATTAATAATGGACCCGGGTATGGTTTGTGAAATTTTATATCAGACCCTAACCCGACCTGAGTTTCGATTAAGACTCATAATTTTTTAATGTAAAAATAATAAAAAATATGGTTTTACTGGGTTTGGTTCATGTAGTTCTTATCGGGTCCGAGTATGGTTTTTCTTATAGTGGACTTGGTTAGACTCAGATCCGAACCCGATATCATGCCCAAAAATCGGGTCCAAGTTTGATTCCACCTGGGTCTGAACCAAACCCGACCCGTTGACACCCCTGGTTGCACCACCTCCACCTGAATTGAGATCAGGTTCAACGTGATTGCACACTTTTGGTGGGTGATCCGGTGCAGCAGCACACCAAAAGTGTGCAATCACATTGCACGTGATCCTCCCTCCCCCACCTCAGGAATTACTTTTGCCTGAAAGCTGGACTTTGGAAAGAAAATCGCTTTCTTTTTTGAAGGAAGGATTTTTTTTTTTTTTGAGAAAATCGCTTCCTCACATCGGTCACTTAACAGACGCCTCCTATTATTGGACTTAAGTATGGTTTTTCTTATGATTAGTTCAATCGGATTTAAGTTCAGATTCAGTACCAACGCCTCAAAATCGGATCCAACCCGATTCTGGTGGAGGTCTGACCGGTTGACATCCTTATGCGTTTAAGTTGATTGATCAAAAAAAATTTTCTTTAAAAAAATTGATGAAAAAAAAAATCCACCTTCAAATTGAACAAGAAATTCTAACCTTTGTCGGCAAGGTAGCATTAGCAATCATGGTCTTCTTTTTCCGACTTCCCCATTTGAATAAAATGTAGCACTCAATGCAGGCATGGTTGTCATCATAGGGACCCCACCTACAATGGTTGGTCCCAAAACAACATAGAAATGACCCATTAACCGGACCTAGGATCCATCTGGGTCTGAGTAATTGATTAGGGTTTCAGGTCTAGCCTCATTGATATGGAACAGCACATTAATATGAACAATCTCTAGGGGGTTTTGTTTAGCTTTGTGTGTGTGTGTGTGAAATGAAAACCTACAAAATGAGTTGCTATTTTATTTTCAAAATTCTGACCTCATAGATGTATTCAGCATGATTGATTCACTAGAAATCAACACTTGGATCCTGCATTTTTGATGAAATAAATGATTTTTTGAACCTCAAAAATTTATGAAAATTATCGACTGTTGTTTTTTAAAACTTTATAAAATTATATCCATGCATCAGAATCAAATGCTTAAAGAAGTGATTTCTATAAAAAAACACGCATATAGATCACATCTGAATGGTCAGAATTTCAAAAAGCACTGAAAATCCAATAGCATTTTTCATTTAGTCTCTCTCTCTCCTTTTTTTCCAATCGATGTCAGGTCTATCCTTGAACTACGAGAAGTGTTGTCTATCCATGGTCAACGCCCCTCCATCAATGTTGGACATGGGCCAGCGGATATTCGGATGCTTGGTTTCGGATAATTCTTTTTCTTATTTGAGTCTGCCGCTTCAAATTGTATCAACGACAGCCTGGAGCACTACTATCCAAAGGGTTCCGAAAAAAATATCAGGTTGGCAAGCGTCTTACCTTTCTATCGCGGGTAGACTAACTCTCATCAAGCACGTCCTTTCTGCTATGCTAAAAATTTTTATGTCTATGTTCCTAATGCCTATGGGGGTTAGTAAGAAGATAGCTCAGGTAGTGACGCACTTCCTGTGGTCTGAGCGAGGTCCCAAAAACAAGCGTCACCTAATACGATGGGACACTCTTCGACTACCCCCAAATAGGGGGGGGGTGGGAATCAAGGATCCCCAGCTGAGGAGTATGATTCTTGTTGTGAAGCAGAGCTGGCTTGCACACCAACCTGGGTCTCCGTGTGCAAGCGTGCTTCTAGCTAAATACAGTGGAGTGGAATCATTTGTGGGGGCCACAAGCGTGCATCAACGAACTATGTCAAAGCTTCGGCGATCATGGATCCAAGCATGGTCTGCAGTTCTGTCTCATAATGGCAATGTTGACTCGCAGTCTCAGTTCTTTGGTCGTAACCTTGCTCTGAACGAATCTTTTCGCTCCAAAGAAGGCTACCTTGCTCTCCTTCCGTCGGGGGTGGACCGGTTCCCGACGAACCTGATCTGGGGCAAGGGTCCCACTCCGAGATCATGTTTCCTGGCTTGGCTAATCTTACACGATCGGGTGCAGACTGACAACTTCCTCAAATCCATCGGATTTCATCTGCCGAGTAAATGTGTGTTGTGTGAGGCGGCTGAAGAATCTGCCTTTCACCTTTTTTGGGAGTGCTCTGTTTTTCAAAACATCTTTAAGGTGACTTGGAATAAGCCGGGGGTTAGCGTGCGCCAGAAATCGTTCGCCAACGATTTGTTGTGGGGTCCTCAACCAGTTCGTCATTGCAATAAATGGCGTATTATTTGGCGAACTTGGCTTCTCTCGTCATGGTGGGCCGTATGGATGACTCGTAACAACGCTATTTTTCGGCAGATTCTGGCAGTGTTCAACAAAATGGTAAACCTTATTTTGGCGGACGTATACGTCATTCTCCGCATCAACATCCCTGATCTGCAGCTCCATCTGCCTCCAGGGACCAGTCATGATCCAGGGTGATGCTCGTCGCCTAACTGTTTTTGTTTCTTGTTTCTTTCTTCATTTTCATCCTTGCATCTCTACTTTTCTTTTTTCTTTTTTTGGGGCTCCTTGGCATGTCTTGGGCCCGTGCTTGGTTACCCGATAGGTTCAATGTTGGTTGAACCTGTTTTCGTTTCGTAATGTTGATGGTTATAGTTCGGCTCTCTCTCTCTCTCTCTCTATATATATATATATATATATATATATATATATATATATATATATATATGTGTGTGTGTGTGTGTGTGTGTGTGTCAGGTGTGTGTGTGTGCGTAACCTCCCACCCCAAGGAGATGTGCGCTGACAGCTCCTACCGACCACCACGCGGAGCCCCCTTGGTAAAACTTGGTTTAACTTCGTTTAACTAATGACTGGACTTTTAATGGTCATTCCAAATTATAACTGCATTTATATTAAATGGATCTAACAACAGTTCAATATTCTCAACCCAATCCCATTGACAATCTTTAAAAAAAAAAAATCCCTCTCAAGAAAGATTTGCACTCAAATATATTGCTCTCAAAATACAAAAACTCAAACAATTTTTTTTTTTTACTGTCATGAAAATCAAGATTGAACAAGAAATTCTAAGCTCTGTCTGCACGTTAGCGATTATGGTCTCTTTTTCCCCTCATTTGAATAAAGACTGGCACTAGATGCAAGTATGTTTGCCTTTGTAGGGACCCCACCCTTCAATGGGTCCCATACCACTGTTTATGGAACTATAAAGTTTATTTCTATAATGGCAATGTAGAATGTGTACTTCTCCATGAAGCATTAAGGTGAATCTTTTACCTTGCAAATAGAGCTTACTTGTTATGTGGGGAAAGCCAAATGAGGCTGGATAATAATAAGCATCTTGCTTTCTTCTACTCTTTTTTTTTTTTAAAGGCAAGCTGGGGTTAGTCCGATCCCCACCCGTTATTATTCAACATACCACTGGGTTTTGAACCTGCAACGTCTCACCACAGGGAGACGTGAGATGTAGCTCCCACCAACAGCATGGAACCTCGGTTAGTCTCTCTTCTGCTACTTTAGCAAGTATTAAGTAGGGATGTAAATGAGCCAAGCCTAGTGTCCACAAGGGCTCTGCACATTTGACTAGGTAGGTCAGCTTAAAGTGTTCAAGTTGAAAGACATCTTGAATTTGATAGCCGGGGTGTGTGTCCTTTGCCGTAAGATCATAGACAATGAGAAACTATTTTTTTTTTAAGGGCAAGCTGGGGTTAAGGAGACCCCTACCAGATATCTCTTAAGCCCCATGTGGTAGAGGGATTCGAACCTGGGCCTTCAGCTTGGCACAGGACCTCGCTTACCACATGGGATACCACCTCGATAATGGAAAACTATTCCCACCCATTAGGCAGGATGGGGAGTAGTCATGAAGTTTTACACCATGGACATCAAAACAGGCCATAATGTGACACTTGAACCATAACAGTGGTTTCTCTATGTTATCGAAAAAAAAATTAGCCAAGTCTGATCAAGATTTACTTTATTTGCACTTTTGTAAAGAAATAGTGCTCAATCTTGATCAGTCAACCAAGAGCTCTGTTTTGTTATGTTTGCGAGTTTTATGTCTAGTTAGATCTTGTTTCAAGCTAGTTAAGATGAGAGTTAGGTATCGGATAAAGATGACCCATATTTTAAGTTTCTAAATAACAAACAAGAGAAACGAGAACCTACTAAATGGGCACGATGCTAAATGAAGCATGCTATTGGATTTTCCATGTTTGTTTGAAATTTTGACCATACAGATGTGATCTATGTGCTTGTTTTTATAAGAATAACTTCTTGAAGCATTTGATTCTAATGCAGAAATGGGTGTTTATCTGGACAGCTTACAATTTTCATAAGTTTTCTATGCTTCAAATATCATTTTTTCATCCAAAATGCTTGATTCAAGTGTTGATTTTTAGTAAATCAATCATGTTGAACACATCTATCGGGTTAGAATTTCAAAAAAAATACCAAAAATCTAATAGCATGATTCATTTAGCACCGTTGAACAAATAACCAAGGAGAAATGACACAAGATTAACTAAAGAACAAGTATAGATGTTTGGATGATTCAACATCAAAATGTCAAGTTATGGAATGGTGACTTCCAACTTAATGATTTGGCACCTGAATGCGGCAAATTTGTATGTATTTTGGTCACCATAACACAGTGTAGTACACAGAGAAAATCAGCCATGTCTCCAAAATTACTACACTATCCTTACCACCATTGGGTTGTACTGTCAAAGGGGCACACTTTCTATGTGGTACTTAGCACAAAAAGAAATTGATTCCTTGACTCAGTCCCAGTCATGTTTTAGTTTGAAAAGTCTAGTTATGGATGTAGTGTCACAGAGACACGGGCATGAACTGTGACACTAGGAATATAAGATGCATGTTGGCATATTTTTTGAAAAATAAGATACGAGGACACGGATATTTTAGGTGATTAAGAAATATTTTTTTATGATATATTAATGTACAAAAATTATTAAAAAATAACAAAACATTGTCCATACATGTTATAACGTGTCACTTGGTTTGTCCACAAGTCGTGTTGTATTCCTTCCCTCCCTTCCCTATAATCGGGAAAGATCAATCAGCAGATTTATTGATGTTGTTCTCTAAAGAAGGTAACAAAAAAAAAAAGTCTGAGGTTGCTAATGCTAATTCAAACGTTCCTTCTGCAAGGGCTTTGCCTTCTTAGTTAGGGGCAACGGTAGTTTAGGATGATCATAATTCGAAACCCATAGGGAGATCATCAATTGACATAAAATTGAAGCTGGGGATTTTATCAATGGCAGGCCTACCAATGTGTGTGTGTGGGGGGGGGGGGGCTCCACTTTTTTTTTTTTGTTGTGATAGGCAAGCTGGGGTTAGGCAGACCTCTACCAGTTATACAACTATACCATTGGATTTTGAACCTGCAACATCTCAACACAAGGTGACATGCACTAGTTGGTCCTACCAGACAAGCGGAGCCCGGGGATATTCCCTTGCCCTGTCTAAAAAAAAATCAATGTTCTACCGACGCCATGAATGCCATTTTTTCACCATGAGTCAAGGTTAACCAAAGTGAAAGTGAAATCATATGCAGATCTTATTTTATTTTAATGAACTGGTAGGGGTCAGCCTAACCCCAGCTTGACCATCGAAAAAAAGAAGGTGAAATGATACGCGGCCCACAATCTTTTGTGGGTGTTTGAATTTAGTGGTTGAACGCTCTTCAAACAAGGACATTTGACCGGAATTATGTCGGCAGATGATTGAAGAACTCCCTTTTTATCTTTCACTCTATTTCCATCACTTTTTCTTTCTCTTTTAATGGTTGTTGGAATACTGATTTTTGAAGGTTAACAAGCTAGTTTCCATCTGCTTTGTTTTCTGCTGTTACAAATATTAACTATGCAATCTGCACAATAAGAGTTGAGGAACAAATTTCGGGCTATGTCACAGGAAAACAGACATACCTGACCCTTTTTCTGCGGATCCATTATTATGAACCCAAACAGGGTCAAATCAGATCAGGGTCTGAAACTCTATCATATATTTTGAGTCAGATTCAGATCCACTCATTGAAAGTCGGATACACCTTCAAGTAGGGCTGGACAACAGGCCCAGCGACCAGCAAGTGGCCCTTAGCCCAGCCATAATGGGTCAGGCTTGGGCCTAATTTTTGAAAGAAGGCCCAACCTAAATCAGGCTTAAATCCGACCTGACAAAATCATGGGTAAGTCAAGCCAGCCCACAGGCTATATATATATATATATATTCAAATAGAGTCAACCATGTGATTTGAAAAATGGATCCATCTTTGATGTAATCTACTATTTATGGGCTTTTCAGACATAAAAAACAGTTTTTGAAATACAATAGAGTAGCATATATCAAGTTCTTGTAAAAAAATTTAGTTAGATTTCTTGATTTAATGTTCTCATGTTGTGTGCTGTTAGTTAAGATTTTGTTATTATTGTCATGAAAAAAATATATAACTCAATGTTTGAAATTGAGAAAAATACCTTTATGAGAAAATAGTATTGGGGAAGACAGATCAATTTTTTTCACCTAATAGCTGCGAAAATAAAATTAGTAGACTAGATCCAAGATGGATCCATTTTTCAAACCACATGCTTGACTCTTTTTTCAATATATATATATATATATATATATATATATATATATATATATATATATATATATATATATATATATATATATATATATATATATATATATATATATATATATATATATATTCAAAAAAGAGTCAAGCATGTGGTTTGAAAAATGGATCCATCTTGGATCTAGTCTACTATTTTGCACTTTTTAAATTTAAGCTAAAAGAACATATGAATTCAAGGAAATGAATGAGAAATATTGTGAATATACAATGGCTTGTAATCCGGCCCGATCTGGTCTGAATTAGGCCCATGGGCCTAACGGGCAGGTCGTGGGTTTTGTATTAGACCCGAGCTTGAACAAAACCAAGCCTGGGCTCGAGCCAGTTGGTCAATGGTTTGGGCTTCCGTCCACAAAACAGGCCGGGCTCGCCCTTTGTGGAGCCCTACTTTCAGGTCGATCCTGACCAAACTTGTTTGCAAACCTATCAGAAAGATGCCGGTCACAAGAGAAATACTAAGAATGAAGACAAATAAATAAAGCATGTCCCTTTCATGGCCTACTTTCTAGTCTAGAACTATGGGAGGTAATACTACCCTCATCCTACCTATAACTCAGGATAGCTACTTTCCACTTGGTGGGATTACTCTTTAACTACAAACACCCATCAAAATGCATGACATCTCTCTCTCTCTCTCTCATGAGTGAAATGGTAAAAAAAGCATCAGCCTCAAATATATTTCCAAAGCAACCTTATTTATTAACCATCCTAAACGGCTTAAAAAAGCATATTCATACATGTTTATAATCATAATTTAATTATGGAACTCATTTAGTAGCAAACATGCATTAGATGAGATGCTTTTTATGTTTAATTAGATGTGTTTTTAGAGCAACCAAAAATCAACATATTCATATTGCACCATAACCTGATGATAAAAGGTCAAATTGTCGAGTTGCATATATTCGATCCAAATTATTATTCTTTAGTAAATAAGCAATGATGAATATATCCAAAACATTTTAGATTAAGCAAAAGATACATGCAACTATTTTTTTAAGTAGTTAAAATGGTTAGGGGATAAAACTGCTTTGAAGCTACCAAGTTTCCTCTCTCTCTCTCTCTCTCTCTCTCTCTCTCTCTCTCTCTCTCTCTCTCTATATATATATATATATATATATATATATATATATATATATATATATGGGGTTAATGTTTGGTGTCTTTCAAGGCACCAAATTATATGAAACTATTGAGCTGAAGCTTTGTCAAATCAATCTAACTACATATGTTGAGTAAGGTTTGTTTGCTAAGGACCAAACCTTGGATTACAACAACAACAACAACAACTACGCCTTCATCCCAAAACCAAACCTTGGATTGTATTGTTTAAATTCAGAAATAGGATTTTTTGAGTCATGAAATTTTAGTGCATTGTAGATCCTTCATTTTTGAAGCCCTTAAAAAATCAGCTTATGTGTCACTAACATATGATTGAAAACTATTTTTCTACTGAATAAACAGCATAAGTCACATCCATAAGATTTAATTTACAAAAAATAAAAAGTATGATTCTCAACTCAATAATTTCATATAATTTTGTGCCTTCCAAGGCACCAAATATTAACTCATATATATATATATATATATATATATATATATATATATATATATATATATATATATATATATATATATATATATATATATATAATTCTTCATTTTGAGGATGAGGTTTGTTATCATTTAATTATTAAAAAAACCAAGGAATGACATAAAAATAACTAGTAGTTGAAAGTCAATCGAGTGGTGGTTTACCTAAACCGGGCAGTTCACCTTTCCACATTGGGTTATATCCAAAGCCACCAAATAAAGCAATTGCATGCTCATACACGAGATTGAAGCCATTCGATTTATCTTTCAAAGCCTCTTTTTTACGGGCAAGGTGGGGGCAAAGCCCATGCTCTTAGAGCCTCCATGCCATAAGAGAGAATAATCACCAACGGGGGCTCCTGTTGTCTGGTTGGAGCAGTGAGTGCACCTCACCTTGTGTTGGGACGTTGCAAGTTCAAATGTCAATGGTATGGTTGTATAATGGTCCGACTCATGATCAAAGTTGGACTAACCCCAGCTTGCCTACCAAGAAAAAAAGAGAGAGAATAATCAAACTAACCACAGCTTGCCTATTAAAAAAAAGACAGAATAATCAAACCAAACAAAAGTGAAGGACAAAAAAATTGGGTTACCACCATCTTATGTGAGGCCTAGTTGGGTTTCACTCGTCCTCAATGCCATCCCCCTTCTTCATACCCCTCTTAAATCTTATAATGTAAGTTGTTTTAATCAAATTTGGCCTTATAGATGGATTCAACATGGTTGATTTAATTAGAATCAACCCTTGGATCACATTTTTTGAACAAAAAACTGAGTTTTTAAAATTACAAAATGTTGTGTTTTGCTGACGTTGATTTTTTAATCGCCACAAAGTTAGTTATGCACCCAAGTTGGATTTCGGCAATTTAAATATCGATATTCACTAAATGAATGTCGTAGATCACATCTATGGAGTCAGATTTGATGAAGACAATTTGCATCAATGAAATCCCAAGGAGGGGTGTGAAGATAGGGATGACTTTGAGGATGAGTGAAACATTTGTTGTGGGGCCACCTTCCCAGACAAAAAGAAAATATCGCAGCAATATTATAATAATACCGATTGTTTATTTATCTTTCCACGTCAGATTGGGCCAAACAGCCATTTGAAGCAACGATGATTTTAAAACTGATTTGGTCATTAACCAATAAGAGAAATTTCCAACTAAAACAAAAGAGAAAAAAGAAAAAGAAAAGTGGGACTTATATGTAGTGTATGCAGATATGCAATTAGATTGAATCATGTTGTTGGACCCACTTTGGTCTAAGCATAAAACCCACCTTTCATTTCTTCAATAGACAAGCTGATAGATAATTCCCATGGGAATAGAACCCAAGACCCCTCGGTTATGAAAAGAGGTGTCAATGGGTCCGACCTTAACTAGAATTGGGTGATTCAGACCTGAGTCTGACCAGATCTATCATAGGAAAAACCACACCTGGGTCTATTTAGGATTACATCAACCAGACCCAGCTGATAAAATAATATTTGTTATGATTTCTACGTTGAAAAATTGCAGATCTTTATCGGGGCTTGCGTTGGACCCAGGATTGGTATGAAAGTTCATAAACTGCATACCCAGCTCTGCATACTAACCGGTCCTCACAAGTCTGACCTGGATAGTTAATTGGATCCCTTCCTTCATCACCAAACCTTGACCCTGCCAGATCTGGTACAGGCCAATATTGGGTTGTAATCAACCCTTTGACACATCCAACTATGTCAGTCCGCCCCAATACAGGCTAGCTAATCAACTGGGTCAGACACATAAATTGGTTGTTATGATTTAGGGTCAATGTTCCCCAGTATAACACAAGAAAACAACAGATCCCACAGTGCTCCATGTCAAGCTCAGACCAAAACTACAGACTTCAAGACCTACAGCTGTACAACATCTGATTGTTGAAAGCTTACAACCAAGTATTCCTTTACTACAATGGATGATGCACCAGGCTGATTAGACGCAGATCTGCCTCTTCCCAAACAGTAAGTCAAGCTGACCCAAGCCTCAATTTAAAAAAAAAATTCAATGAGCCTAAGCCGACCCGAGCTGAACCCAGCCCTAAAATGTATGCACATTGGCCTGGGTCTAGAGTCTTAGCTTGATAAGCCAAGCTGAGCCAGAAGCAGCCGAGGCCTTTTCTCCCACCCATCATGCTCCAATGGGCTTGACTCGAGCCCAACCAATGCCCACTCCTAACTTTGTATGGTGAAAAAGGACCAGATCGAAATTTGGGAGCAGTGCTAGCAACAACTGTTAACCCAATTCAGTGTGCTCAAATCCAAATCTAATAAGTGAATATTCAATTATGTCAGATTCAAGTATACCTAGACCCAAACTGGATCCCTAGACGAATGCCACCAAGTTCACCATTAGTCAAGCCAATAGCCAACTGCAGTTCTACTAACAGCCCCAGCCTTGAGAGCACCTGTAAGAGCTGCATTTTGTTTTATCTTCTCATCATTTTTCTTCACCATATAGGCATCGGCATTGAGATGGAAACGTGTAGCCAATATATAGTTTTACCAAATTATTGTGTTGCCAAAATGTGGTATTGTGGATGGAGTTGCCAAAAACATCCTCCTGTGAATGGTGTTTAAATGAGGTGTTGGAGTTGTCAACTCCTTCTCCAACACTGTTAGCAATACCGCTACACTCAAAGGACAAAGGTCATTGGGGACACCACACAACAGAAGTGTTGGAGGAACCGCCAACGGGGGCTCCGCTTGTCTGGCAGGAGCTGTTAGTGCACGTCACCTTGTGCTGGGATGTTGCAAGTTCGAATCCCAATGATATATGGTTGTATAACTGGTAGAGGTTGGACTAGCCTCAGCTTTCTCTGTCAAAAAAAAAAGTTGGAGGAACCGCAATGCACATCTGGTTGAAGGCCTCCAAACAGAGCCTATTAGAGCCATGGGCTTTGTTTGGGAGCCGGACTGTGGGGATGCATTTGTGGATCTCGCACATTAAGGAGAAACTATGGATTTGGGACTTCCTGCTGGGTTTGTTTGAAGTCTGGTCATACCTTTGCCATTTCCACTGGAATGCTGTTTGAGATAGAAGGACCATTCTCCAGCTCACTTGTGAGCGAGCGGAATGCATCGTTAGAGTACTGTCCGAGCACGGTACGATAGTTGCTAACTACCACCTTCCAGCAACAGTAGTCAGGCAGTTTACCCTAACACCTTAAATTCTCTGTTTTCCATTCTCCCAAACAATTTTTGACGCTGGGGGTTCCCCAGCTCCTCTCCTGCAACCTCCAATGGACAGTTCCTAAACAGAGCTTAGTGCAACTAAGACCATGTTTGGGAGCCGGGAGTCAGTCGGATACCATTTTGCTGTTTCCATGTTTTGAGAAAGCATGGTGTCGTAATAGATGGTTTTGAGAAATCCACCATGTGTTTGGAAGCAGCCAACTAATTCCTGAGGGATAAATGTCTCCTCACCGGAATGATGCCAGAATCCAGTGACACTACCACCCATATACAGTGTACAGAACACTCACAAGTAGGGGTGGCAATCGGGTCGGGTTGGCGGGTTGGCGGGTCAGCATACCTCAACCCGAACCCGACCTGTTTAATAAACGGGTAACCCGACGCCAACCCATTTAATAAATGGGTTGGGTCGGGTAAACGGGTTTTCAGGTTGGCGGGTCGGGTTGACGGATCAGGTAGGCAGGTTGGCGGGTTGACCCACCCGCCTAACCCGTTTATTAAACGGGTCAGCCAGGTTGGCAGGTTGCCATACCCCCAACCCGAACCCGACCTGTTTAATAAACGGGTTACACGGGTCGACCCGTTTATTAAACGGGTTGGCTTAAGCCCAACCCGAACCCGCCTAAGAGGCGGGTTGTGTCAGAAATTGCCACCCCTACTCACAAGTGATCCTATGGGTTGCAAGCGCCAATATGGACAAACCAAATTTGCCTGAATAAATGCAATCAACAGAAAGGCGGCGAAGGGCGTTGATTTGTGAATTACACAAATACTACCTAATCATGATGGGTCCCCAAATCTGAAAAAGAGAGGGATTTGGAGCCGCCAAATACATTCTTATCTCCACTGTGTTGCCATTACTGGGATCCCAATTGTCCACGGGCATCCTTGTTTCCACGAAACCACTCCAACACCCACCGATGCAGTACTCCCAAACATAACCTATATGGAAATTTGTACAGTGAATAAAAAAAAACTTAAAAACAAAAAAAATGGAAAAAAAAAACAATGAGCTGACAAGTTCAGACTTCAAGTACGCTTGCTGAGCTGCAAGCACGGGAGAAAACGAGGGAGGATCAGGTGCAATGTGATTGCGCACTTTTAGTGTGCTGCTGCAAGTGATCACCCACCATCTTTGAGATACATCCTGTCAGCTGTGGGGCCCAGCAACAGATAGTGGGTAATCAGGTACAGCAACCCACTTGAAGTAGGCAATGACATTGCACCTGATCTTAATTCCAAGAGAATTGGATAGTGAGATTTGAAATTACATTTAGGGCTGTTTTACTCACTTCTCACATGATTCCAAGTCACATTGCCCACCCAGGGTTTAGAATCATATGACTTCAAATCACATGAAAATGTAAGCAAACGTGTGTCAAAACAGCCTGCATATCCAGTGGACCAAAGGGCTACCTTAATCATGTTTAAAATTTAAACTTTTTACATCAAAACTGAAGTATAATTCTAGTTCTCACAAGAACTCCATCAAACTAGAAATACTTGGTTGAACCACAGTCTTTGCTGCTACAACTGAATGAAAATAAAACCAACAGTTGTACTAAAAAAAGCATCGAAGATTAAGTTAAGCCACAATTCGCTCAATTAATTACTTGAAAAACTATTACTCAGGTATGCAATTCATTATGGACTCAGAAATGTTGCAGCATTCAGAATTGTTGCAGAAGTAACTTTTCAATGACAAAATCCATTCAGAAGATGATAATATTTCTATCCAACGCCAGACAACGAAAGTAATCTTCAGCATTCCTTCATCATTACACCTTTATACATCAATCATGATAACCAACAGATACCAGATATGGAATCCCCAAAGCGTGCTGGTTAAGCATAAAGTGCATCAAGTTCAGAATACCAAAACTTCATATCAGACCTGATGCAGATGCCCCTCTAACAGAATCATAGGGACCTGATGCGGGTGCCCCTCTGGCAGCATCATAGGGTCCACCCCAATTGCTAATAGTTCCACTTCCACTAACAGCACCAGAAGCAATGGCAGCAGATCCACCCCCAGCACCACTCCCACCAATAGCAACATAGGGACCCATGTTTACGCCAACGCCCAAGTGCACATGTTGTCTCCCATATCCATCTACGTATCCACTGCCTTGGTTAGGTGCATATGTTGGATCAGGGCTGCTGTACATGCCTCCATATATATTTGGTGCTACAAATGGAATCACAAGGGCATCAGGGTTTTTTTTTAATAATTAGTTAAAAACAAAGGAAAACACCAGCAGGGGAAGTATGACTAGGAAACAAAACAAGAAACCTAACCATGAATTTGCAATATCATAAACATTACCGCGCGATCTCTTCTCTGCACTCAACACCTCAGCACGCAATTTTTCTGCTTCCCTTGCCATAGACACCAGGTTCTTCTCCATGGCATGCATCTGTTCTACTTGCGTTATATTTAAACCTTTCTCGTACTCAAAAGCAGACCTTACACCCCACATAATACAAAGCATAAGAGTGTCTTCCTATAAGGTGACCAACAACATCAAACTCAGAATCCATAAATATCCATACCGTAATCGTTGATGCTCTTGCTTCAAACCCTCCAGTTCTTTGTGCATTGCCGGTATCTGTTGGATATCTGCATGAGCTCTCTGTAACTCCTGATTCATCTGCTGAATTTTGGCATTCAGCTCTTGTCTCACACCAATCAAGCTTTGAGCTTCTAGGTGTGCTTGTTTTAGCTCAGATTTTATAGACTCCCCTTCCCGAAGATCTGTTTCAATTTTCATCATCTTATCCAACATGCCCTTAATCCGGTGTTCTCTTTCTGCTTGAATATCACTAACATGTGCCAGTAATCTCTGTAGTTCCTTCTGGCAAACCGCAAGCTCCTGTCTCAAGATGATATGTGTTCCCGCCAACCCCTGATTTTCTCTAGCCAGTCTCTCCATTTCTGCTGCTTGAACTGCCACCTTATTTTCCAGAAGTTCAAGATGAGGCGCCGGTTCCAATGGACGATGGGCAACTGGACCTCGCCCAGGAAATGGACCATGACGCATCATCCCTGGGGGTGGAATTGAGCGACCAGCCATGACTTACCGGGTATGGCCTGTAGAGAGAAAATAGTCATAAACTATCCTAAAACCAAAGACTTATGACGACTATCTTGTTTAAAAATATGAAACAACCCAAACGAGATATCAGAAAAGTGAACTTCCAAGAAACATGCTGGTGGACTGTCACATGGATATGAATTGCAAGAATGGGACACAATGTGGATATACTTGGTACAACACGGCAATTCTCAAAAATTAGGACATGAGGGCATGCACACACTCTTAAGATTAATGTAATATAAGTATATATATATATATATAGATATAGATATATATGTTATGTATATATTATAATAATATATATTATAGATATTCTAAATATATATAATATATATGGGAGTCAAGTCAAAGCTAGTTTGACTAGCTCCCAACGGCTAGAACTCTAGCCATTGGAGCTCTCTCTCATTCTTTAATGGGAGAGGACTTCCCTCTCCATTCAACTTCTTCTCTTCTTCTCTCCTCTACTTTTCTCTATAAATATGGGTGGGAGTAGGGGTAGCAAAACCTGACACGACCCGCCAACCCGCCTCTTAGGCGGGTTCGGGTTGGGCAAAAACAAACCCGTTTATTAAACAAATTCTACTACACATTTTTTAGACAAATAATAAAAACTAAACAAATAAATAAGTCAGCAGTAAAAAGTTATAATACAATAATAACACTACCACTGAAGTTTTATGGTTCAAAGGATTCGGTGACTTGCATGAGGAACTAAGAATTCAAGAGATTCATATGGTTTTTGGATAAAAAACAGGTCTACATCAAAATAGGATGTTCCCTCATGGTTGAACCATGTCAGAAACGTCTCTTATATTATGAACCACAGTTGAGATTTTTTGAAGGTATCAATTGTGAAAATTAGAACACATTGGTAGATTTTCATTATATCATGATATTATGATAAAAGAAAATCTCAACTTAGATAGTCTTTTTTAATTACATATTTTATAGTCATGTGATGCTATTTATTTTCAAATGATTATGAAATAGTTTTGTTTCCTTATTTTTCTTTTCCAAACTTCGTTTATTTACAAATTTCAATCAAACAACTAATCTAAGTTCTCCCAAGAAATTACCCTAATAGGCAATGATACTTGATGCCAATATTGGTGAGGTCCAATTTCCAAAATAATAGTTGAAATTGCAGCAAGAAAGATGAAAGAGAAAAGAATCATTGGGCTCATAGTATAATCTTGTTAAATTGTATATACATATAATGTATATATATATAATGTATATATATACATATATTGTGTGTATATATATATATACATATTTTTAATGTATTTGTAAAGATTTTATTTTTGTTTATTTTTCTTTTTCTAATTGTCTACGTAGAGTTGACTAGGTTTGACTAGCCGTTGGGGGTCAGTCCAACAGCTACAAATATAGCCATTGGACTAGCTCCAACGACTCTCTTGGGACCTCTTGTGTGTATATAAAAGGGGGTGAACCCCTTCATTTGAAAAATGCTTCTTGCATGAATTTGTGATACAATAAAATATTACTTTTTTTATATTTGAGCCTTCATTGTGTGTGCCCTTATGGGATTTGTGAGTGTGTCCTTAGTGACCACTTTGGTGCTTGTCCATTTTGGTGTTTTGATGGACTTTTGCTTGTGATAGAGGCTTTTTTATTCTTTACATGGTATCATAGCCATAATGCTCTTGGACTTTTGGAGATTGGTCATCAAATGTTCGTGGGAGAGCGAGGTGACTCTTGCTTGTTGGTGATTGTTATTCAAGTTTTGTATGCACGCATATTGTCTCCTGAAGACTGACTTGATTCCAGTGGTTCGGGTGGTTGTGGATTCAACTCAAAGTTCGTAGTGTGGCGCTCTTGATCTCCTCCTCTCCCTCTTCATCTATCTCTCTCGCTCACCCTTTCTCTTTGTAAAAATTTTATGACAAGGAAATTGTCACCATTATGCCCATCAAGGTTAATGATTTCAACAATGTAATGTGGTCTTCTATTATGAAGAACCATATTTGGAGAAAGGGGCTATGGAGATTAGTGGATGGATTGGATCTAGAGCCTAAACTAATTGTCACCAAGGTTGAGAACAAGAAGGAAGATCCACTTTTAGATGGGTAAATAACTAAAGTCATATCCGAGTATGAGAAGAAATGGAAAAAGTGGAAAATGAGTCAAGTCAATATTACGTTTTGGCTCATTAATAGTGTGGATATCAAAAAATGATCTAATTTTGCGAAGTTTGAGCATGCTAACAATGCTTGAGAGTACCTCAAAAACATATATTCTTTTAAGGATATTACATGTATGAAATTTGCAAGATAAAGTTAGAACAATAACCCAAGGCAACAAAAGAATTAAAGAGTATACAATTAACTTTCAGAACTTTGAGAAGAATTGGTTCTCTTTGAACCAAAGTGACATTGCCCTTAGGCAAAGGCAAATAGACATTGAGCACTTTTATCAATTCATGAATGGATTAAAGCCCAAATTTGAATCCATCAAATCGGCCCTTTTACATAGAGAAAAAGTTTCCTCTACTGTATCAACAATAGAGGAACCAAGTATGGAAGGGAATATGTTGAAGAAGCATTCACTCAAAAATGATGAAGAATCCGTGTTGGCCAATTTTATGCCCAGAATCTATACTCACACATATAGGCCAACCTAATTTTGGGAAACAAGGAAATGAGTATGACAATAAAAAGAAAATTATTTGTCATTATTGTCATGAATCGGGACACATAAAACCTATGTGCCATAAGTTGAGAAGGGAGGAAAGGAAGGTGGCTTCGATTGAACCACTTCAAGAGACCAAGGATGTTTACGACTCTCAAGACTCATCTATTGGAGCTATGTCCCTGTCTCAATTGGTGGAAGTTCTTCAACCTTTTCTTAGAGGTTCACCTCCTTCAATTGGAGTTGTGATTTCATCATATTCCACCCATGGTAAATCTCTTTGGCTTCTCGATTCTGATGCATCTTTTTACATGACTCCAAACCATGATATTTTATTTGTATGTCATACTAACTCAAGTATGTCAAATGTTTTCATTGTTGACAGTACCTCTCTTGAAATTAAATGAATAGAAAATTTTGAGAAAAATCTTTCAAACAAAAAAAATCAAAAATTAGATAGATTATCAGATTAAATTTAAATCTTCTATTTGTTTCACAAATATGAAATATCAAACTATGGTTGTAATGTCTCATCTTAAAACGAATGTTGGGTGAAGGATCGTCAGTCAAGGATACTGATTGGGTAGCATCATAAAGGAGGTCTTTATTATATGGATTTTTCGGAGATACTCTAAGATACTTTTTGTTAAGTCAAAAAATTAGATATAGATTTGAAAGTATCAAAGATTAAGACATCCAAATGTATTCAAAATTCAATATTTTTCAAATTTGAAAAAATCTTATAACATTGATGATTTTACTTGTAATTATTGTATTTTTGAAAAACTAAAAAGATTACTATTTAATGATAGAACTTTTATTTCATCTAGATCACTTGAGTTAGTTTATTCGGATGTTTAGGGTCCAACACCAATTATGTCAAAAGGTGGATATGCATATTATGTGATATTTGTGGATGACTTTACTAGATATACTTGGATTTACTTAAACATAAATATAAAGTTTTCTTACATTTTCATAACTTTCATAACTTAGTTAAATATATATTTAATAATGATATTTTTATCTTTCATACTGACTCAGGAGAGAGTTCTTGTCCAATGAATTCAAAAATTATCTCAATTTACATGGCATTATACATCAAAGATCTTGCCCACACACACCGCAATAGAATGACTTAGCTAAAAGAAAACATAAGCACATTGTGAAAACTTCAAGAACTTTGCGTATTACCAGCAATGTGCCTAAGGCTTTTTTTGGCAAAGCCGTTTTGAATGTTGTTCATTATGTCATTATCATCTTTACAAAATGTCTCTCCCGTTGAAAAACTCTTTAAACTTACTCCTGATTATTATAGATTAAGTGTTCTTTGTTGCAAATGTTTTATTTTAACATATGTAACACTAACAGGGCACCGTACACTTGGACACGGCTTCCTTTGTGTCAAGTGAAGTCAACCATTGTGAGGTTCATTTCTGTCCAAAAGTAGATTCAGTTAACCCTAACCAAGTCCAGTTTTATCTACATTATATATAAATACATAAATGAACACACATACATGTAGTGTTAACTTAAAATTGTCACCCCCACACCCAAGTTTTTCTAAAGTGCCGTGTCGCCGAATTCGCACCCGTATCCGGATGCGCACCCGCACCTATGTGACAAGTTTTAACCAATAAAAATGACAAGTTTTTACCTAGAGTTATCTCTTGTGCTTTTCTTGGTTATGCTAACAACCAAAAAGGTTATAGGTGTTATGATACTAATACTGAAAATTTATACATTTCAAGAAATATGACTTTTTTGGAAAAAAAAATTGATTTAATAATGAAAAATCTAAACAATTGAGTATTCTTTTTTGCTTGATTTTGTTTCTAAGCATAATACTGATGATTGTGATTGTGAGTATGGTCTTGAGAATGTTATTGAATCAAGAGACATAGTATCTTTTGAAGAACAATCCCATGATGATCAAACCTATGTGCAATATTCTAGGCGTAAGGATCAAAAACCTCTATGTGCACTTGAAAAGTTTTCGAAATTCGAAAGTGAAGATGAACCGCAAATAAATCATCTAGAATATCAAAACCTTCATCAAAATTTATATCCTATAATTCTTTTTCTTTAAAATATCAAGCATACAAAGTTCATTCTTACATAGAACTTTTATCTTATGCCCAAGCCAAAGAAAACTTTGAATGGGTAAAAGCCATGAAAATATAATTAAAAGCATTAGAAAATGCTCAAACTTGGATTCTTCAAAATCTCATAAGGAAAGAAACTCATAAGAAGTAGATGAGTATACAAGGTTAAAACTAAGAGTGATGAGACCCTTGAGAGATATAAGGCTAGATTAGTTGTCAAAAGGTACTCACAAGAATATGGCATAGACTATGAAAAAACTTTTGCCCATGTTGTTCGTATGACCACTATTAGAACCTTTATAGCAGTTGATTCTCTTAAAAATTGGCTCATATACCAAATGGATGTTAAAAATATTTTTCTTAATGAAAATCTTGTGGAATAAATATATATGGAAGCACCCCTTGGTATGATTATTCCTCAAAAGAAGGCTCTTCGCCTACAAAAGGCATTGTATGGTTTGAAACAGACACCAAAAGCTTGGTATGATAGATTTAGCAGAGTTGTGCTTGATTTTGGTTTTAGATCATTGTTCTATTTGTTAAGAAATCTGATGCAGGTACAATCATTTTACTCATCTACGTTGAGGACATGATTATCACTAGAGGGGACAAACAAGGAGCTGAAAATATTAAAAAGATTCTTAAAATTAATTTTGAAATGACTGATTTAGGTTTTCTAAGATAAGTAGGTTGCTTATTCCCCTAGAGAGTATATATTGTCTGAGTCTAAATTTTCTTCTGATATTATTCTTAGGTCTAAAATCAAGGATGATAAGAGGGTTGATACTCCTGAAGTTACAATTGCCAAAATGAAATTTGATAATAAGGGACCTCTTGATGACCCAACACGTTATTGGAGCTATCTCTTATATGTCAATTATTATACCTAACATAGCACATGTTCACACAGCTAGTCAATTTCAGCATGCTCCCACATATGTTCATATGGGAGTTGTTTTATGTAATCATTAGATATCTTAAAAAATTTATTTCTAGAAGCTTATTTATGTTTTTTTCGTCTACATTAGGCTTAATTGTTTATACTGATACAGATTGGGGAGTGATCTCAACAAAAGACACTCAACCAAGGGTTTCAGTGTTTTCTTAAGTGAATCTCCAATCTCGTGGCAATGCAAAAAGCAACATAAATTCGCTCTTTCTTCAATGGAAGCTGAATACCAGGTCATGGCCACTATTACAATGGAGGTGGTACAGCTGAGAAAACTATTTGTTGATATGAGAATTCAAATACAAGGAGCTTCAAAAAATGTGTTGTAACAATAAAAATGCTATCTACATCGCCAACAACCATACATTTCATGAGAGAACAAAGACATCGAAATGGATTGTCATTATATACGAGAGGAATATCTTCAAGGCACCATTGACCTGCCTTATGTCATATCAAAGCAAGGTTGTTTGTACTATATCGTACGATATGATACAATATGTATCATTATTATATAAAAAAATGATATGATACACACTCGTATCACGATACGAGTGTGTATCGTATCTCTATCATATGTATCGTATGATATCAGCCTGTATCGTACAATACGAGTGTGGCACACTTAAAAAGGGTCAAAAACTAATTTTTTCATTTTTGGGTTTTAAAGACCCCTTGAAGGTCGACTCCCTCATTTGTGTAAAGGCCATTAGAGCAGTATTCACGCACCCTAAGACTCGTGAGAGTGATTTGGGAGTTGATCTGTGCGCAAGAGAGAGGGATTTTGTGCTTTCATCAAATAAGAGTGCATTTCTACCATTTTTCCACTCAAGTGGAATAACGTAAAAAAAACTTATTTTTTGCTTCTTATTAAGCTTTTTTGGGGGGGAAATGGCAACAAATGATCCGACACGACAATAGGGCACTCGAATAATGAGCGAAAACCTATTGAAAATCTAGTGCAACTATTGTCATACCCTAAGTCACACGGACTCGGCTAGGGAGGTGCCGCACCCGAGTCGACACGCCCCGACACAGGTGCGGCTTCGGACTCGATCAACGCCGAGTCGGACTCGGTCAACGAGTCAAGGCCGAGTCCGTCCACATTTTGGACTCGGTCAACTTTGACCGAGTCAAAAAATGTTCATTTGTCCCTAAAAATGAATTTTTTATATTTTTTATTTAAAAATATATATATAAAAAGAGTCACAATGCACAGTGCACAGTGTTATGCACAGTCACAGTGCACACTGCACAGTGTTGTGCACACTGTTGTGCACGGTGGACTGTGCTGCAGTCACAGACTGAGACTGTGCACAGTCACAGACACAGACACAGTCTCAGACTGTGTTGTGTCTGTGGACTTTTTTAAAAAATAATAATAATAATAATATATATAGTCGAGTCCCTGTGTCCAAAAAATTTAAAATTGCACTGCACCCGTGTCGCACCCGCACCCATGTGATATAGGTCATACCGTTATTTCAGGTGGTATCTCTAAGTTGAAGCATCATTTAGCTGGGACACATCTAAATGTTGCAGCTTGCATGTCAAGGACTCTGTCAGATGCCATAAAATGGAAATGCCAATAATTACTTACTGGTTTGAGAAAAAAAAACAAGAAAAAGAAATGAGTGAGGCAGAAATGGGGTATGTGCAGCCCTGGAAGGATAAAGATGAGATCCCTACTTCTGATCCTATAGCCCCCTAGCATAGCATCAGAAGTAGAAAGTTTTGCAATGAAAGAGAAAGGTGTGGTTGGTGCTAGTAGTAGTGTCGCGAACACAAAAAGAAGAGGAGAAGAAAGATCAGGAAGGAGTTCTTAGAGAGGAGGTAGCTAGAGGTTCTATTAGGCACTTTTTCCCTCCTAGGACTGCCCCTAAGGCGCAACCCAATATTCGTACTGCTATGACTACTCAATATTTAGTTGAGCAGGCGAATATCGCAGTTGAAAGATAGATTTATAATGCATGCATTCTTGAGCAGTTTGATGCTGGAAAAGAACTCACATTAACATTAGGTCTAATCTCCTTTAAATAGAGATTATCCAAAATAACCTAAGTTACAATAGAGACCTGGGAACAATAGAAAATAACAAACTACCCCTATCTACGTTTAAAGTAACGAGAATATAAAAGGCACATGCCTAATACTCTCAACACTCCCCCTCAAGCTGGAGCATAGATATCAATCATGCTCAGCTTGTCACAACATCTAAGGAAACTGGAACTAGCAAGTGGCTTGATAAAGACATCAGCTACTTGATCTTCAGATGAAATATGTTTAGTACAGATGTACCCACCCAGTCTGCACTAAGTCCCATACATAATGACAATCAACTTCAATATGTTTTGTTCTATCATAGAACACAGAATTATTGGCAATATAGGTAGCAGCCTTGTTGTCACACATCATCGCCATAGGACATGACACTTTCACTTGAAGATCAGTTAGAACTGATTTGATCCACATCATTTCTGCAGCAGTTTGAGTCATAGCTCTGTATTCTGATTCTGCACTTGACTTGGCTACCACTGTCTGTTTTTTGCTTCTCCAAGTAGTCAGATTTCCTCCCACAAATACACAAAACCCAGTTGTCGACTTTCTGTCATTAACAGACCCAGCATAGTCAGCATCCGAATAAGCAATAATTTCTAATGACGGGGTCTGGTTGAACAACCCTTTTCCTGGAGAGGCTTTCAAATACCTAAGAACTATCATAGTGGTTTGTCAGTGATCCTTATTAGGTTTGTCCATAAATTGATTTATCTTGCTCACTGCTAATGAAATGTCAGGTCTGGTCACTGTCACATATAACAACTTGCCAACAAGAGAACGAAAACATATACTGTCTATAGATTCTGATTCCTCATCATACATATGACCCTTAGGGTCTATAGGAATACTTGCAGGCTTAGCCCCTAGCATTCTGGTTTCCTTAAGAAGATCTAAAACATACTTTCGTTGGGACAATACCAAACCCTCATGGTTCCTTGAAACTTCTATTCCCAAGAAATATCTGAGAGGACTAAGATCTTTAGTAACAAAATGAGTTTGAAGATGGGCCTTTGTATCTAAAATTTCTTTGGCATTGTTGTATGTTAGTATGATATCATCTATATATACCACCATCACAACAATCCCAGAGCAAGATGTTTTAATAAGCAGAGAATGATCTGAGGCTGACCTGACAAAGCCAAATGACGACATTATCTCAAAAAGCTTCTGGAACCACACACGAGGGCTTTGTTTAAGACCATAAATGGCTTTCTTCAATCTTACACTCTCCCTCAACCTCGAATCCAGGAGGTTGTTGCATGTAGACAGTTTCCATTAAATCACCATATAAAAAAGCATTTTTTACATCAAGCTGAGAAAGGCTCCAACCATAGTGTACAGCAACAGATAAAACCAATCGGATGGTGCCAAGACGAGCCACAGGCGAAAAAGTTTCAAAGAAATCAATACCATAAGTTTGAGTATAACCTTTGGCTACCAGTCTAGCTTTATACCACTCAAGAGAGCCATCTGAATTATACTTAAGAGAGAAGACCCACTTACTACAAACAATATCTGCATCATTGGGCGGAACAACTAGATCCCATGTACCACGTGACAATAAGGCATCCATCTCGTCTTGCATTGCCTACTTCCAATTAGGATCCAGAAGAGCTTGATGATGATTGACGGGAACAGATATCGCAGACAACGCTGAGATGAAATTCTGCATGTTCCTTCCAAGGCGCACATTTGTGACATACTTAGAAATAAGATGAAGAGTGCATTGTCTTTTTCCTTTGCGTAAAGCAATAGGCAAATCATCATCTACAACAGATGTTTCAGGATGATCAGGAATACTCACCTCAGGAGAGAGGGAAGATAGAGGCATGCAATCAAGTGGTGATAGATGTGTGTACACCAGTGGAGGATCCCGGTATCGTTGCACAGAAGGATACTCAACAGGAGACTCTTGGGGAACTGACTCCAAAAGAAAAAGAGGAATAGGTAGAGGAAAAATATCACCTTGACTTACTTGCAATCGAGGAGGACCACTTGAGAAATAGGGATTTGACTCAAAGAAAGAAACATCTGCATTAATATACTCCTTTTTGGATATTGGGTCATAACAACGATACCCCTTTTGGTTTTGAGGATACCCAAGGAAAACACATTTGGTAGACCGAGCAGTCAGCTTGTCCCGATTTTGTTCCAATCTATGCACAAAGCACACACACCCGAACACTTTAGGTGGAATATGGAAAAGAAAAGCCTCTGAATGAAGAATTTGGATAGGTATATGATCCCCTACAGAGGTTGAAGGCATGCGGTTTATGAGAAAACCAGCAGTTAACACTACATCTCCCCAATATGATGGACATCAGGCTACATTTAAAATTTGTCTATGCTTTCGTTCAACCACCCCATTTTGCTGAGAAGTATGGGCACAAGATGTTTGAGGCTTAATCCCACAGTCTTTGTAAAACTGCAACAAGACTTTAGTCTTAAATTAAAGAGCATTATCAGTGCGAACAATTTTGACACATGAATCGAACTGGGTTTGAATTTCAATAATCAAAGACTGGAGAATATTGGAAACTTCATATCTTTCTTTTATTAAGAATAACCAAGACAATCTTGAAAAATCATCCACAATGACCAGATAATAACGACATTTAGACCGACTCGGAATCCGACTAGGACCCCACACATCTACATGAAGAAGATCAAACAATTTATTACTAGACCAACTCTGACAAGATGGAAAGGAACTTCTGTGGTGTTTGCCAAGTTGACAAGCTTAACACTGTAAGATAGCTGATGAAGAAATTTGAGGAATAACTCTATGAAGTTTAGGTAAAGGAAGATGACCAAGACGTTGATGCCACAGCAAGGGACTGGAAGAAGACTCTACTGCAGCATGGGCTACTCCGCCTGGTTAACGCATATAATAGACATCACCTTCCTCATACCCTCCACCAATCCTCTTCCCCATCAGCAAGTCCTGAAACATACAACACACAAGATCAAATATCACCCTACAATTTAGTTCCTTGGTGATACGGCTAACTGACATTAAATTTTGTGGAAAAGAGGGAACATGGAACATATTTGTCAACTGAAGAGCGAAAGATAAGGAAATGTTTCCCTGACCAACAATAGGAGAGGAGCTACCATCAGCCAGAACCACCTTTCGATGATCTGAAATGGGTTTTAAGTTTGAAAAATCATGAGAGTTTCCACACAGATGTCTAGACGCTCCAGAGTCAATGATCCATCTACTACCTTGGCAAGGTAGATCATCACCTGCTGAACATGCAATCTGCCATGGGAGAGCTGGAACTGGTTGGACGACAAGCAACTAGTTCATCATATTCAGCACGACTAAGAGTAATGGTATCCTTTGAAGAATCTGCAGGAGCATCTGCACTAGCATTGACAGCTTGGGCTTTAGGAAAAACCTTAGATGAAGGAACAGGAGGGCGTCCGTGTTTGTCAAAGCATCTATCTTCCAGATGTCCAAGTCTGTCACAGTAGGTACATTGAAGTCTGCCTCTACCACCAGTACTTCTACCACGACCTCTCCCTCTAAGGTTAAACATAGAGCCCCGTCCACGACTAGATGACACAAAAAGAGCAGAGGTTTGGGATTCAGATTGGGACTGAGAGAATGACATAGAGAGTCTACTAAGACAACTGTATGCTTCAGCCAAAGTAGGAACATCAGAACTCGTCAACATCTAGACCTTTGCTACGGAATATTCTGATGAAAAAACTGTGAGAAATCGTGCCACCATGGTCTGTTCTTGATGAACTCTCTGTTTGTCAAAACATAGAGCTCTATGAGCATTCAACCTCTCAAAAGCAGCCTTTACTGAAGCATAATATTGCGCTAAGGTTTGGTCTCCCTGTTGAAGTTGATAAATTTTCTGATCAACCTACAAAATACGACTTACATTTATTTCCTGAGAATATGTATCTCGAAGGTTATCCCACATTTGTTTTGCAGTAGTGTAATAAATGAGACCATCAACAATATGTGGTTGAATGCTATTCATAATCCATGACATAACAATGTCATTGTCTTCTTCCCATGTAGCATATTTACCCGTCTTCTCCTTTGGTTCAGATTCTAATAAGATATACTTCCTATGATGGCCTGAAACAGACATCATAAAAGTACAAGACCATCTAGCATAATTTGTCTTGTCTAATTTGACAGATGATCCATAAGAAAAAGGATTTGCAAATGCTTTGTATTCATGCAATGACTCCACCTTCTGGCCGTAGTTTTGAGACTCAGCCATTTAAGCAAAAAAAAACTGATCAACATTGCCGAAAAAAAAACTTTCTCTGGGTTGCGTTACTTCCAGGAGTTACGACTAACTTAACAGCACCACAACAACCCACGTCAATTCAAAGACGGTGGATCACCAACACCACAACAACATTAACAGCAGCAACTTTCAGGAGTTACGACTAACTTAACAGCACCACAACAACCCACGTGAATTCAAAGACCGCTGATCACCAACACCACAGCAACATTAACAGCAGCAACTCACGACTAGGGGTGACAATCGGGTCGTGTCGGCGGGTTGGCAGGTTAGCATACCTCAACACGAACCCGACCCGTTTATTAAACGGGTTGGCTATGGCAAACACGAACCCGACCCATTTATTAAACGGGTAACCCGACACGACACGGTTAACCCGTTTAATAAACGGGTCGGGTAAACAGGTTGGCGGGTCGGGTTCAGGGTTTTGACGGCCTTAACGGTTTAACCCTATCAATTTTGAAAAGTTGGAGGGGGTGTCCTATCATTTTCCCTTGGAATTTGCGGACCACACACAGGAATCTTGATAGCCACATAACGTGGCTGAATTAACTTGTCCCATTTTTTTATGGGAGGTGATTGGTGGACCCCACAAGCATTAAAATTTTTAACTTGTCGCATTAAATCATAAACAACGTGATTTCAAAACTTTGGCGGGGGTAAGGGATCAGTGGACCCCCCAGGCATTAAAATTTTTAACCCGCCAAAACCGTTTTACATTGAAAAGTTTATGATTTGGCAGGTTAACGGGTGGGTTGGCGGGTATGGTTCGGGTAAACAGGTTGACCCGCCCGCCTAACCTGTTTATTAAACAAGTTGGCGGGTTGGCATACCACTAACACGAACCCAACCCGTTTAATAAACGGGTTAGGCGGGTTGACCCGTTTACGACACGAACCCGTTTAAGCCAAACCCCAACCCGCCTAAGAAGCGGGTTGGCGGGTCGTGTCAGAAATTGCCACCCCTACTCACGACACAACAAATCATACCAGATCACAGCAACAACATTAACAGGCCTGCAATGAAGACCGATATGATCTGCATCATGCAACAGGCCCTATGTAATACCCGAAAAATTTAAGTGATTCTATGTGATTTGGGCCTGGGATCCAAATTTTGGATCCAAGACCCATAAAGGGATTTTCACGAATAAATTTACCTCGTATAATCTTATATGTGTATATAAGTGCAATAATTTTAATTAATTAAATAATTTGAGGGATCATTGTTTACGATGGTGCGTAGATGGGTTTGGGATCCACCTTCTGGATCCATATACCTGTATATATATTTTAATATATATATATAAAATCATAATAAAATAAAGAATGTAGTAAATAGTTTTAGATGGATCCACTCTTATAACCAGCTCGGATCCAAATTGGGATTTGGATCCCGAGTAGCAGAGTTCGGACCCAATACATGGAAAATAGAATTAATGAATTTTAGGGGATTTGGGCCTCGGATCTGTTACCGCTATCAGATCCATAAAAGAATCCGTAAATAACCCACAATGGGGTGTTAAATTATACTTATAATATTAATTTTTAATTAAAAAAATAATTAATAGTCTTTATAAGAAAAAAATAAAATAAATCTAATACAGGGTTGGACCCACGAGGATCCAACTGTGGATCCACAAGTTCAGGCAATACAGATCCGGGCGAATGCTGGATTCGGAGCCGCGGGTCGCGGGCTCGGACCCGAACCCGCGTTCAGTTTTTAAAGGGCGTTAAACAGGAATCGTGCCTAGGGCATGATTCTTGCCTTCAAGAACCAGAAAGAGAGAGGGGTGGGGGGATTACGCAGAGCGTAACCAACCCCGCATCTCACAGAAGGAGGAGAAAAGGGTGGGGGGGGGGAGGGGGGGGTTCTGAAGCTATATAGGGGAGTGGAGAGGGCTTTCGCTCCTCTTCACTCGGTCTTTCTCTCTCTCTCTCTCTCTCTCTCTCTCTCTCAGTGTGCACGCTGGAGAAAGGGGCTCTGTCGCTGGCGAACTCCGACTACCAGCAGCCATCACCGGCCTCCTCGAGCACCCCCTGTCACGACAGTGAGTGGAGCGACACCAGTCGGCTCTGCCCTCACGATTATAGCCTCCGATCGCCGAGAAACCAGCGAAAAATCGCCGAAAAGGTACGGTGCTCCTCTCGAATCTAGGTGAGGGATCGAACATGGGTTCGATCCCGTGTAATCTTTTGAGATGAGGGTCCATGGGAACCCTCTGGATGGCCGATTTCTGCAAGAACCATGGGGGCGAACCATGGATCGTTTCCCCATGGCCCGATTTTTGTTCTTGCTCGTTCGTCTACCTTCCCCTTTATCTTTTCTTGAAAAAAAAAGAAATTTTGTGTATAATAACAAATCTAAAAGAATTGATTTATTGGGATCTTAGTTTCTGTGTAGATTAATTTCATAGTTTAATTTGGGGCATCGTGTCTTGGGTCGGATTCTCACATTCTTGGTTTGGATCCGTGTTCTTGGACGGGACTTACGTCAGAGCACAAATCTTTAGTCGTGGGGGTTCATGCTGATTTTTTTGTTTTCCCCAAGTAACGGGTGAACGTGTACCTGAGTTGGACTGCCATTACACAGTCCAACTCGTGTTCTGTATGTAAACTGGGTATATATGTCTGCGTGTTTCTTTGTTTTCTCGGGCTAAGATCACACTGGACTGATAGTTATAGTTCGTGTCCTTTTCATAATGAAGTTTCACATTGAGTGAAGCTTGATTCGAGTGGAACGGCAACCATGATCATAATAAAACTGTTTTACACATTATCGATGGTCATAATAAGATTGATGTACACATTCAGAAGCGACACTACAGTTGAGACTAATTCTGTGTAACTGCTTTTCTTAACAAAATCGACTTCTCTGTCCAGAATTAAGAAAAGGGAAATCAGTTCCGAAATAGAAAATAAAACTCCTGTTATAAAATTGTATGTGCGTGGGTTGTTTCAGTGCTGAACAGAAAATAAAACTTCTGTTATAAAACTATGTATGTGGATTGTACTGACGTTGTAATCGTGAGATAAGTAGCTTGAATGCGTGTTGGGACACGTGCATTAAGCTAACTATGTTTGTGATGGTTAGTGTTATCCATAATGCTAATTCTATTCATACATGATAGATTGAAATATTTGCTTATGCATGAGATTTATCAGCTCTGTCTTTATAGCATATATGTTGTTGATTCTGTTAGACAGGTTTATCATATAAGTTATGCACAAGCCCCATATAAAGGCTACTTGAAATCGTAGGCCCTGGGTCATGATTAGTCGATCCTTGTGTTTTCAAATGGGAATGTTGTTCGTGGTACCGGTTTCTGGTATTATGTAAACTGCATTCTTCTTTCATGGAAGTCCATGTAAATTCATATGATTGGGTGATACGCAGTCGGTTGAATTGAATGGACTGTTTAGTTAGGAGGATGGGGGTCTGGGATAGGTAAGCCCGACCATCTTCCCTAGCATATGCCAAAGCTTACACTTCTGTCGGTAATTGTGTAAATGTTATTTTTTTTGCATTACATGATACTGGTTGTGCAATCATGAATGTGAGCATGACTCGGTTATTGATTTTCTTCTTGGGCATGAATGCTTGATTTATTATGTGAAATGGTACATGTACACTCACACACTCAAAGAAGACATGTACTGGTTAATACCCGTGTGTGATGTAGGTAACACACATATAGTGAAAATGCATATCATTGATAAATGACATGTATATGGTTGGGTTATGATTGCATGAGTGCACGTGCTTTTGGCATTATTGGCATAGTGTTATGGATAAACACTACTTGGTTTTATTATGTGATGCACCGATGGCCTAAATGGACCATCATCGGCCTGGAGAGTTGTGGGTTTGTTTCTTTTCACATATAATTTGATTGTGTCACTTACACTACATAAGTTGATATGGCACACTACTACACTGTTCATGTGGTCTTTGCGGGCTGGAGTCCTGTAAGAATTCTCGCAGAGGTGGATGCGAGCTTTTTCACTTTACTTTTGCATATGGTGTTGCAAACTTAAAGAATTGAATTTAATAAAAACATAATAAAGAACAGTGTAACATATGTTCTGGGATCTTCCATCTGGAGAATGGAAATCTTAGAGATACGGTCTTGGAGAGACTGTGAGGATACAAAAACTTCGTGTGTGTAAATTTGGTCCCCTGAACCCGATATTGAGGTTCTTTCTCCTAGTCACGGTTTTAGAGAGAGTCCGTCACTTTACCCGGGAGTGTTGTGTTGGTCACAGCTGTGAGTTTGTTTGGTACCAAAGAAGTGACACTTGTGAGTGTGGGGTGTCTCTTGTGTCCCCGACATTAGATGTGGAGGTCTAATATTCCGAAGGTGATTCGGTCGAGGGCTAAGTTGGAACCGAATAATAAAATACAAATTGTGTGCTAAGCTACCCTAGGAACCTACTTGACCTCGGGGATTGTACCTGTTTGGTGTATCTGCAGGCAACGGTAATTAAAAAGAACTTAAAGTTGTATGCATTTAATAGGGCATGCATATACAAAAGAAAAAAAAACATAAAGGTAAGATAATAAAATGACTCATGCATTGAAAAGAAGTCATGCATCTTCCTGTTATGCATTAGATCATGCATAATTGAATTGTTCTATAAATCATAATAGAATGGTGGGTGTATGTTATTTACTTCCTAAAAAGCATGCTGAAAAATCTTGCTACTTAGTTCTTGTATATGCTTATGTGTTATTGTTTCTTCCTGCTTAGCATATGTAACTGGTTGTATGTATGGTTATTTAAATTCTGCAAATTGTTATATCTGCACTCACTCAAATTATTACATAAAATCTTATCCATGTTCTTTGTTTCACCTGGTTTCTTTAGAAGTAGTTGTGCTCAGAATTTCGGTTCTGACACCCTACTTTGTTGATTTTTCACAAAAAATGGTGAACAGTGACGTACAACTGGCTAATAGGAATGGATGAGAGTCATACTTGGGCTTGACAGCTTCAGCAGGAGACAGAGTGGCTCTTTCTTTTGTTTCAATCTTTCTTGCTTTTTCAGTTGCTGCTTTATTTTCAGTTAAATAAAACATTGTCTCTGAAATTTACTCGTATTCATAAATAAAGAAATTGTTTTGGTTCGTATGGATGATGGTTGTAAGTTTGTTTGTGGTGTTTGGGTTATCCAGTTGGAATTGGAACTATGAGGACCCCGGGTCTCTGGGAAGTTTTCCGCACTGTTAAAAATATATATATATATATATATCTGCATTTTCAAAGGGTATGAGTTGGGGTCGTTACACCCTAAATCGCCAACTGCAACAGCATCGACCCCATAACTTCACCCCAACGATATCGACTAGTTGCATCCAACTTGCCAAACCACGATGACCCATGCAACAGGCCCTAAATCACCAACTGCAACAACATCGACGCCACGACTTCACCCCAACGATATCAACTCGCTGCATCCAACGTGCCAAACCACGATGACCCATCTTCAACAGATTGTAGATAAATTTTTTTCTTCGACAAGGAACAACAAGATCTGACTTTGGATCCAAGTCTGGTCACCAGATCATATCCTTTTCATGGTGATAAAACCAGACCAAGGATCTGAGGCCAGATCTGATTTATGTCCCCTTTGTCCACGTCCACCAGAATCAGTCGATGAAACAACCTTGAGATGTCGACCAGATCGATTTCAAGATGAAGACGAAGATGCAGGAGACTCAGGCGTCCAGAATCGAGAAGGGCTTTGATACCATGTTGCGTGAGGCGTGAAGAGCAGTGTGCGAAGAGCACTTTGACGCTGGAAAAGAACTCACATTAACATTAGGTCTAATCTCCTTTAAATAGAGATTAGCCAAAATAACCTAAGTTACAATAGAGACCTGGGGAACAATAGAAAATAACAAACTACCCCTGTCTACGTTTAAAGTAACGAGAATATAAAAGGCACATGCCTAATACTCTCAACAGAGATGAGGCAATCATAGAGAGAGACTGGGTGTAGCATTATGGCAGATGGGTGGACAGGCAGAAAGTCAAGACTTTGATAAATTTCTTTCTCTATTGAAACTATGCTTTTAAAATCAATCAATTTGTGGAAGAGGTTTAATCTCAAAATATTGTACAATTCATTACTGATAATGCAACAAATTATAGGGCAGCAGGAAAAGAATTGGCAAAAAATTATAGGTCATTATTTTGGACCCCATGTGTTGTCTATTGTATAGACCTCATGCTTGAGGACATTGGCAGCATGGATGAGATAGACATACAGTTGAATACTGCCAAGAAATTACAAAATTTATTTATAATCATGCATGTGTTTTAAACCTAATGAAGTATATTAATGGTGTTGAGTTGATTGTAGTGCAGTTACTAGATTTGCTACAAATTTTTTAACAATGCAAAGTCTTGTAAAGAATAAAAGTACACTTAAAAAGATGTTTTCTTCCGATGAGTAGAATACATATCCCCATTCCCATAAAAGAAAGCCAAGAGAAATTATAGATATTGTATTCAGAAGTGAATTCTGAAATTCATGCATGAAGTTGTTAAGAATCACTATACCTTTGGTGAAAGTGTTTCGATTGGTTGATAGTGAAGACCAGTGTTTTAAAACTCGTTGACTCAGCTCGCCCCTCCAGCGAGTCAACCCGGCAAGGCAAACTCGGTTTGCCAAAACTCGGGCTTGACTCGGCCTGACTCGGGCGAGTTTTGGGATGTTTGAAATTTGTTTTTTAAGTTTCAAATTACAGTTTCGAAATATATAAGTACATATATTTTAACAAGGGTTACCCCCAGATTTTGTATAAAAAAGAAAATAAAAATCATTTAAAGATAAAAAAGCATTTAAATCCATAGAATAAAATCACCATGTTGTTCGAACTACTGTTCACCTTGTGTTATCAACTTATTCTAGCAAAATATTTTTAAGAAATGATTCTCACTATATATGGCGGGTCAATTGTGCCTATGGGAAGTCACATTTAGGTTTCATCATCCATTTGTTATGTGAACAAGCATTGTACATATTCAAATATTAGTAGTCTTTTTATAGTTGTGCCATTAATATATTTCCTGCATAGTTTTATACATGAGAAAATTGCTTATTTATGTTGATATTGGGCATTCTGTAAACTTTCAATATGCACATATATCCCTGTTTTACATTTATGGATTTGTTAGAGAGGGAATTAAAACTTTTAAAACAAGCTAGCATATATGATTGGCCATTTTAGGAACCTTAGGTAGTAGCAGACTGAACTCATGGTGACCAAATCCTCTAATTCAAGTCATGAATTAGTCAAAGTGCTTGTATAGATATCAAATTCAATTATTCAAGCAAACCTCTATAGCTCTTTGCAGTTGTTTTTATATTCTTACAGACATTTGGAGACTGTGTTTACTCAAAAACATGGTTTCAGACAAATTATATATTGTTTTTCTTTTAAAATCAAAAGTTAACAAAACCCGGTCCGAGTCACCGAGTTGACCCGCCGAGTCACGAGTCAATAAAGAACGAGTCGAGTTCCGAGTCACGGGTTTTAAAACCTTGGTGAAGACAGACCAACTATGAATTATCTCTATAAGGCCATGGATAAGGCAAAAGAGGTCATTAGAGATAATTTAAATGGAAAGAAAAAATTGTATTTTCCTATATAGAACATCATTGACCATAGGTGGACTCGACAGCTTCATCAACATCTTCATGTTACAACCTATAATTTAAATCATGCATTTAGATACTCCCCTACATTTAAGATAGACAGGGAAGTCAACAAGGGTCTCTTGGATTGCATTGAAAGGTTAAACCCTAATTATGGTATTTAAGATCAAATTCATAAGAAAATGAAAATTTATAACTATACATTGTATGATATGGGGAGACTAGCAGCAATGTGAAATCGTACTACAATGCGCCCAAGTAATTTATTTTCCTATTTCAATTTTAATTCATATTGTTATTTAGTTGTGATGTTTTGTATGATTGTATGATTTATATCAGTTATTGTCTTATTGATTTCTCATTTTCTTTTTTTTTTTCCAGACATGTAGTGAACTAGGTTTGAAAGTGATGTTTCAAACCTAAGAGCTTTTGCTATTGGCATCCTAAGTCAAACATGCAGTGCAAGTGGATGCAAAAGAAATTGAAGCATCTTTGAGCAGATTTATATAAAGCGAAGAAACATATTAGAGCACAAAAGGCTCAATAACCTCATGTACATTCGCTACAATCTACGACTGAGGCAAAGATAATTTTAAAATTATAAAGTTTTTTTGTGATATTCATGTGTCAATGCTTTTATATGCATACAAAACAACTAATTTTAATTTTTCACGTTATCTTTTTAGGCAAATATAAAAGTTATCATCAAGGAGGCACAAAGAACAGTTTGATCCCATTAGTTTAGAGAACTTCGATGTATTGGATGAATGGGTTAAAGAAAAAGTAAACCTCCTGAATGAAGAGGACATTCAATGGATAAACAAGGAGGAAGCTCACGACGTAGATGACTAAGACCCCACATATATTGGAGATTATTTGAATGTCGAAGGAGGAGAAGAACATAATGATGATAATGATTATTAATAGTATACTTCTTAAAAACTAGGTTATGTATTGTAATTTATAAGTTAACTGTTAAGTATTCATGAACTTGTTTTTTAATGAATTTTGATGCATGTTCTTAATTGAAGATATTACTATTTTGCATTGTTCTTATGAGATTTGATGATTGATGATGTGTTATGTAGCTCATAGAAACATAAATGCTTCACATGTGTTTTTATGGTTGCATTTGTGCATTTCATCATTGTTTTTTGTGTTATGATTTTTTAGAATTTTTGCTAATTATTTATGTTTTTTTAGAATTAAATTTTTTTTTTCAAAAATTATGATTTTTTACGATACGATGTGTCTTATTTTGGGCCCAAACAATACGGGTTATGATATGATAAATACAACCTTACATCAGAGTATCAATTGGCAAACTTCTTTACCAAACCTTTTGGTTATTTTACTGTAAGTTTCAAGGGAATTGTTAAATTGTAAATACATATAATGTATAATATATATATATATATATGTATATATACCTATATATGTATATGTATATAAATATATATACATGTATTGTATATATATTTTGTAATGTATTTGTAAACATTTTACTTTTGTTTATTTTTCTTTTTTTAATTGTCAACCTAGAGTTGACTAGGTTTGACTAGCCTTTGGGGCTAGTCCAATGGCTATAAATATGGTTGTTGGGCTAGCTCCAATGACTCTCTTGACCTCTTGTGTGTATATAAAAGGGGGTGAACCTATGTCACACAGACTCGGCTAGGGGGTCGACGCACCCGCGTCGACACGCCCCAACACGGGTGCGGACACGGACACGGGGCGAACACGGTCAACCAAGTGTCGGACTCGGTCAATGCATCGGGGCCGAGTCTGTCCACATTTTGGACTCGGTCAACTTTGACCAAGTCTATTTTGGTTTATTTTTTAAGACAAAAAACTAAAAAAATAATTTTTTATATATTTTTTTAAAATATATATATAGCCAGACTGTGCAACTGCAGACTGTGCTATAGCCGTGTCCCCTAATGGGCACAACTTTGACTGAGTCTTATTATTGTTATATATATATTTTAAATATATACACATATATATAGTCGAGTCCCCGTGTCTAAAATTTTTGAAATTGTGCCGCACCCGTGTCGCACCCGCACCCATGTGACATAGGGGTGAACCCCCTCATTTAAAAAATGCTTTTTGCATGAATTTGTGATACAATATAAAATATTGTTTTTTTAATATTTGAGCCTTCATAGTGTGTGACCTTGTGGGATTTGTGAGTGTGTCCTTAGTGACCACTTTGGTGCTTGTCCATTTTGGTGTTTTGGTGGACTTTTGCTTGTGATCGAAGGCTTTTTTATTCTTTAAAAATATAATGGTAGAACCTATGTTTCCTATCTTGAGGTGAGCAATATCAATGGGGAATCCTCAAACCCAATCTTCGCAGTGGTTGCAGATGAAGCAACACCTAAAATTCTATACAGGCAAAAGACCTATAGCAAATGTTATCTGCATGTGATTCAATACCAAATAGCCATATGAACATGAAGAGATAAGTTGAAATATATACATATGTTATGCATGTACATACATACAAGCATATGTACATACATAGATGTATGTGTATGTGTGTGTGTGTGCATTATTAACATCATCACCATCCTTACTCCATTTATGCTGGGTTGGCAATTAAGTCTCGGCTTTGTTCATTTTCAAGGTTAAGTTCCTCATCATCCAATATTACTCTGACCTCTGTGTTGTCACGTTTTGTCTCTCTCCAACTCTTAATTGGTGTCACCCTTCCCTATGCTTCTTCAACTTGTATGAAACCACCTCTTCATAGAGGTGATCTCTAGGTTATCATGGAAAGTTCAAACTTCTCAAAAATAAAAATGTTCATAAGCTTTTTGCCATAACTCAGAGTAGACACCCACATTTTCACTACTCTAGATGTCCACCACAGTACAAACATAGCTTCTTTGTTCAGACTAGGGAATGGATGTACGGCTAAAATTAAGCCTAACCATAAAAAGAAATCCTATTATGCATTATACAGGAGTGCCTTCTAGATGTGAAGATGTGTGTAAGCCATGATGTGGACCACTTCCAGAGTTATATGCTAGTCTTTCTTTTTGTGCCCATCACAATTATAAAAGGATCACAGACTCCAGTACCACTGGTTACATTGTGAGTAACTGTATCTACGGCATTTGCCTTGTCGAGAAGAGAGGGTTATTTATGTTAAAGATGGAGTTGCTGCCCCTATTTTATTAAAATGGATGGCTAACAGCCCTTTTGTCGCAACCTCTGTTTTATATAGTCCTAACTGTAACTGGCCTTAAGAAACTAAAGAAGAGGGCAGTGAATGTCTCCGTGTCAACTCAATTAGTGGCTCATAATAGTTCCCCCACCTCCTCCAAAAGTGCATCTCCCAATCGGTACACTCACACAGCATGGTGTCAATGGCTAGGATACTGTACTGCTTGACATGATGAATAATACCAAATCAACACCAAGAAACAAATGTATACTGAAGCATTCAAAGTGTATGCAGTCCAGGTACACCCCACTAACATGACACCACATGGTCATTAGACAAAGTGATTAACCAATAAGTATTGACCATAATCTAAAGCAAAAGTTTTTGCTTCAAAACTCTCAGCTAATCTCAATCTAACATTGCAGACTGCAACTCCCTTTTCACCGCTAAACCTTAAGCATACAACAAATCAATCGAGTAGCCATAGTAAAGGAGAATTACAAATGACCAACTACACATCAACTTCTATGAAGTCATCTCATCAATGTAAAAAAATAAAGGTGGATGGGTGTCCAATACCAACTTGCCTCAACAAACAACTCCCACAACAAGGTGACTTTATCAGTAGAAAACTCACCAATCGAGTACACGAAACTACAGAAGAGCTACATCAAAAGGGGCAGAGGGAAAACAACATATTGGGGAAACTGATAACATTCTGATGCGTGGCTTCTTCGGAATCAGAGGGTTTCCTGATGTTCTTATTTTCGATTATATGAAACCAATACACATATTCTAATCATGCGCGCGCGCGCGAGAGAGAGAGAGAGAGATCTTACGGTGGACAAAATTCGTCGGCGAGCACTCCGAAGAAGTTGCAAAGAACACTAACGATTGGAGAGAGAGCGGTCGTAGGGTTTATGCGGAAAGAGAGAGAATGGGTGGCGGAAAGAAAACGCGACGGGTTGGGACAAAATCGTCAAAACAGAAAATGAATAAATAGAAGAACATAAATAGAAGCGATGGAAGGAACGCGTTATATGTCAGGTGATCTGCGCAAGAAATATCGGAGATATTTTCAACATAACGAACTTTTTTATTGTGGTCAGTTAAAATCCGTTGTGGTGTTATAAATACGGTATTTTCCAAATGTCACTATTCCTGAAAAAAAATTATCGCTCTTGCTATCACGATATTAATGCGATAAGACGTTAAAATGTTTTAGTAGTATTTCTATTTTCCTTAACATTTCTCGATTTATAATACTTTTATATATGCTGACATTTTCTTGAGATTTGCTCGAGAAAAACAAAGTTTTGTTAAGAACATATTGCATGATTTTTCTTTTTCTGTCCAGATTTTCTTGAGAATGAGATTTGTGGCCAATCGGGTGCAATCACATTTCACAACAGCAATGATCAGAATTAAAAAAATGTTAGCAAAAAATGCAAGGGTAAGCCCACTGGTTTTACACTGGCAAGACAACGACCATAAGATAACTTTTTCAACAAGACTTATAAATTTAAAGGAAAAAGCGTCAGTTTTTTCATAATGTTGGCGACACATTCATTATAAATATATATATATATATATATATATATATATATATATATATATATATATATATATATATACTTGAACAAAAAAGTTTAAAAGGCACTTTTTTAATGAACTTTTTTTTTCGACAGACTTTTTGAATTAACTTTAATAGTTCCAGACCCGACCCATCCCACAGCACAAAATGATACAGATCGGATTTTATAGGACTTTGACTTGGACAGATTCGATTCAAGTTTAGAAAAACTAAAATTGAATCCAAGTTGGATGAAGTTTTGTATGTCGAATCCAATCAAATGGCTCGTAATTGGTTGACTATCTGACCCAAACCCGAACCATTATATCCCTAGCTGTTCTAAACACAGTCCAACCCAAACTATCCCAAAATCCGATGACTTTTTATCTATTTGTTACATATATCTGTAGTTTTATGTATATGTGATATAATGATGCATTTTTTAGGATAATTAATCTATCAAATAAATTGCTAATAAATGAAATATATGGTTTGTTATGAGTTTTTTAAATATTTTCTTTTTATATTTTTACACAATTTTGGGCTTTTCTTTTTTAATAACGAAAAGAAAAAAAAAACACCTTTCTCATCGTATTCATTAACACAAAACCCCATGTCCCCCTTGCCCACCAAGAAAAACACCCAGCTTCAAACCACCAAGGTGGTATCCCATGTGGTAAGCAGGGTCCTGCCAAGCTGAAGGCCCAGGTTCGAATCCCTCTGCCACATGGGGCTTAAGAGATATCTGGTAGGGGTCTGCCTAACCCAGCTTGCCTTTAAAAAACAAAAAATGAACACCCAGATATTCAGCTTGGCAGCAAGGGATGCACAAATATGTGGGTTTTATGAGATAACTCGAGTCAGTATTAAAACCGGCCTAGATCCAGTTGGTTCGTGTTCAGAGATAGGTTTTAAATACCTGAACGCAACTGAACCTGAATCAGGCCAAGGCATCATGAGTTTAGCTCACAAGAATCAAACCCGAACATACCTAACCCATTGTCAAACCTAAACATGGGCCTAGTTTTACTATAAGTTTCAAATTGAGATCTTACAGGTGGAAGTTGTTTTCACACAATCTGATATCAGAGATGTGTTCAATATGGTCTACTTGTTAGGGTTTGACACTTGAATCAATAATGTTTGGGTCCTGACCCACTTAAGGTAGCAACCTCCATTACTACTTATGTATGGGTTGCTTGCTCCAAGTATTCAAACACGGGATACTGGAAAGAACACTCAAGCAATCATCATTTTGTACAATGTTGTCAGTATTGGTATCAGATCTGAATCGATTTTTCAAAACATTTCAAAGAATCAGTTGATTCGGACTTTGAAGCAAATCGAACTGAATCAGCCATTTTTACTTTTTTTATGTAAAAATCATTAAAAAGATAGTTCATTTAGAGACGAAGTCAACTTTCTTTGGTCTTTTTTCTATCTCGGAGTGGTATTTTAAGGGAAACCAGAGGTAGTTCTTCAAATTAGGGCTGGACAATGAGTTGGGCGGCCCGCGGGTGTCCTATGGACCAGCCCAAATGGGTCGGGCTTGGGCCTAGTTTTCAGAAGAGGGTATGACCTGAACCTGACAAAATCAAGGGTCGGGTCGGGTCAGGCCAGCCCTCACCTCAGGCTAATGGGCCGTGGGCTTTATATATATATATATATATATATATATATATATATAGAAGAGTGTATCATCACACTTTAGTGTCTGATGATATACATCAGACGTGTTGTCGCTGCTGATTGCGCAAGATCAGCTGCGGGAACATGTGTTTTGTATAAACAGTGACCTTTAGTAGCGGTCGTGATCGTGTTTTAATAAAAAAATGGACATGATCAGTGTGTGTTCGACCAGCGTTGGATGCCCCAGCGTGTCCGATGATACACTGTGTGTGTACATGTGCTAAATATGGCATGGTGCTGAATGAATCATTTTATTGGATTTTCTGTGTTTTTTGAAAATTCTGATAGTATAGATGGAGACCGACATTTGGATCATGCATTTTGGATGAGAAAATGGTATTTAGAGCCTCAAAAATTGAATTTTGAAACCTCATATAAACCTATCCATGCATCATAATCAAATGCTCTAAGAAGTAATTCTTATAAAAATAAACATATATAGATCACATCTGTACGGTCAGCATTTTGAAAAAACCCTAAAATGTCATTTAGCACCGTGCCATATTAATCATGGATATATATATATGATCAAAAATATGTGATTCAAAAATTGAATCCATCTTTGATCCCATCTTTTCTTTTGTAATTTTCAATTTTTTTTTAAAGAACCTATGAATTCAAGAAAATGAATGAGAAATATTGTGGATATATGATGACTTGCAATCCTACCCGATTGATCTCAATTGGGCCCATGAGCCTAATGGGAAAGTTGTGTATTTTGTATCAAACCCAGGCCCTGACCGTCAACGACCAGCCCAAACGGGCTGGGCTGACCCGGCCCTGCTCATTGTCCAGCCCTAATTCAAATGGTAAAGTTTTTAGTTTTGTAACCCCACTTTTACCATCAATTTTAACCCTTTTTATAATTTGAACTCTTAAAGATCAAGTGAGAACATAAAGAGATTTAGGCTCCGTTTAGAAGCCAATGTTGGGAGGAAGATGGGCTGGGAAAAGAGGGGTGGAGAGATAGTAAGGGTAATAAGAGGGGATCCAACTCCTCTCTTCACCCTTCCTATTTCTCAAATCCAGTACCTCATACAGTGGGGTGCACACGGAATTCTTCTCTCTCTCTCTCTCTCTCTCTCTCTCTCTCTCTCTCTCTCTCTCTCTCTCTCTCTCTGACCATGTGGCCCATGTCCGCTCCGATAACCCCGAGTCATAGCCTGAGTCATGTCCATCCACATTGTCATAGACTCGATATAGGCATCATAGAGTCTAACCCAATCGGATTCAGACTCGGACGAGAATCAATCATGACCGTATCCAGATCACTCCTTGTGCAAGCCAAAAGGGTAAGCCTACTGGGTTTTAACCTTGCCCTTGAGCTTAGCATGAGCTTGAATGCAAACCAACTTGTGAGCCAATGACCCCGCGTACATTTACTTAGGGCGTGTTTGAATGGCAGGACACACTGGGCGGGGACAGACTGGTCCCTGCCCAGGCGATGTCATATGTTTGATATGCAATGCAGGGCGTGTCCCAGACAGGACAAACAACGTCCCACCTGCTTGTTTTCATCAGGTCATGGTAGAACCTATGAGTCGGGATGCAACTCAAGGTTCCTGGACAAATGCTGCCTGGCATGTCCAAGAAGCATTGGTCCAAAACTGTGTTGATAGCACCCAACCTCACCTGAATCCAATTAATAGGGCATGGGCATAAAAATGCCGAATAGAATGTTATACAAGTCGACCTGAACAACCGGGTAATGTGGGTTAGGTATGAGAGCTTTGATTTTTGCTACCGACATATGCAGTTTCAATTAGGGGTGTCAACGGGTTGCGTTTACCCTGACCTGACCCGAACCAAACCCTATAGGGTCTTGGTATGGTGATAAATAATGAGACTCAATTTAAGACCTGAATTCTGATCCAAAGGTCTGATTAACACTACAAGGATGCAGGTCAATAGTGTCAACATATTTGGCCTCTATTGCCCTATTTCTCTTCGCTATAGACCTATTACAGTGATAATTCTTGCTGATAAGTTATAAAAAAAAAACTGGCCTTTGTTGAGTAATAACATTGACATTTATAGTTCATCGCTAAAGGGTGAACCAACACATGTGAAGAATCTGGCCAAAACTGGGAACACCAATAATAGTGTGACAATCTTTAATGTCAAGGTTGTTTTAACGATAAGATAAGATATAATGGCAATATCCATTATATGCTACTTGTATGTTATAATAGCGAGATACTTTCGTCGTTATAAGCTATAATGACGAGAGTACCTCATTGTTATAGACCATAACGGGGAGACAGAGATCTCGTTGTTATAGACTATAAACTTGCAAACTACAAAATTAAATATTGGTTATCAATTTTTTTTTACATTCTAATATTCACATAAATAAGTAGACAAAAAGAGTTTAGAAATTCTAAAAATAAACACTTCAAATACAAACTCCCTACACCCCTTACATCCTCTCCAAGCCTGCAACAAACATATACACCTATAATATTTATATAAACAAGTAAATAAAGAGAGTTTAGAAATTCTAAAAACAAAAACATTTCAACTAGAAACCCCTACGCCCCCTACGTCATCTTTAAACCTACACGAAACATATACACTTCTAATATTCACATAAACAAGTAAACAAAGAGAGTTTAGAAATTCTAAAAATAAATACTTTAAATACAAACCCTCTACATCCTCTCTAAGTCTGCAACAAACATATACACTTCTAATATTCATATAAACAAGTAAACAAAGATAGTTTAAAATTCTAAAAACAAGCACACTTTAAATACAAACCTCCTACATCTTCTCCAAGCTTGCAACAAACATATACACTTCTAATATTCATATAACTAAGTAAACAAAGAGAGTTTATAAATTCTAAAAATAAACACGCTTCAAATGCAAACCCCCTACACCCCCAACATCCTCTCCAAGCTTGCAACAAACATATACACTTCTAAAATTCACATAAACAAGTAAACAAAGATAATTTAGAAATTCTAAAAACAAACACACTTTAAAAACACACACTTCAAATACAAACTCCCTACATCCTCTTTAAGCCAACAATAAACATATACACTTCTAATATTCACATAAACAAGTAAACAAAGCGAATTTAAATTGTTTAAAAACAAACACACTTCAAATCCAAACCCATATATCCTCTCCAAGCCTGTAACAAACATATATACACTTCTAATATTCACATAAACAAGTAAACAAAGAAAGTTTAAAAAATGTATACACCCATCACAGGAGAATCAAAACCATTAGATCACAAATAAGTAAATAAATAGAGTTTAGATATGGATAAACACATGCATGCACAAGAAAGACCAAGAAAACTAAAAAAAAATAAAGACGAAAAAAATGATTTGAAAATACAACAAATCTAGATAAGAACTTATATTAGTTTACTGTCCTTTAAAACTTATATTAGATTACTATTCCCAATTACCTTTGTGTGAGGTTTTATTTTTTTCCAGTTTTCACTTAAGCTAAGATTACAATGCAAATAAAAGGCAAGTAGGCAACTACATAATTTAAACACAATTAAAGCCTTAACAATATTAAATATGCATCCAAGTCATACTAAAATATCATAAGTCATAACTAAACTACTAAGAGTTCATGATAACAAAAAAAATTCATTTAACGAATGTCTTAAATGTTGATCTTCATCTCTAAACTATAAAGATCCTAAAACTAAACTATCTTTTATAGTCTATTTGCAAAATATTAAGAACATATTTGCTCATTGTTGCATCCAACCATTTTGTGATGATCTCTTTATCTTGAGTCATTCTTATGACAAGTGGGCCATCATCATCATCTTTAGAATCTGAAACAATGGTTGAAAGTTCTTCTTTGCATTATTGCAATATTCTTTTTCTTCTAATTGATTATAATCTAATAATAACACCATCATGAAAAATGTTAGGAATGGATGGAGAAGGACATGGATGTATATCGTGATGAAGACCTGAAATATGTTCTTTAAATCTATGCAGTGCACCTCCAAGAATATGTTCACATAACACACATCACAATCCTAACCGTCATAATGGTACATTATCGGCCATTGTACAGTATTCTCTTGCAGGATCATCTCATGAAGGTAACATCAAAAAATCTAGAATAAAACATAACAAAAAATGTTATTTGAAAAGGTGTCGAAATGCCAAGTTCACACTATGATACACATATTTCAGTTAACATATTCTAGTGGATATATACATGTATATATAAAGAGAGAGAGAGAGTAGGAGTGTCCAAGCCAAAGGAGATTTACACTCTCTAACCATAGTGATCAAATAGGTTCCTTATCCTCCTTCCCAGTTTCAGCAACCAACTTCTATTATTTAGTTAGAGTTTCTTAATTTATATGCCCTTCCTCAATTGCATATGATAAATGAGCATATATTTGAATACTTTGAAAAATAAATATAAAACCTCTAAAATTTTAACCAACATCAAACATGCATTCATAGATTCATGTTTAATGTTGATTAAAAAATACAAATATACCTAATTATATATTCATGGTATTTAAGAACCAAATAAAAAACTTAAATTATAACAAAAATTATAGATTTAGGGGTTTGATAAGTAATAACCAAAATCATTTATTCATAAATGGAATCTTACTTATTGGTATATAAAAAGAAAAAATAACACAAAAAACCAAAAAATTATAATTAAACATTTACATCATTTGAAAGAATGCAAACCAATACCCTAATATCTAAAAAATCATGGATTTACATTCATTAAAAAACATTAATATTCTGACTAAAATCAAACACTCATTGCATGCCTAATGCTAATTAAAAAAATAAAAAACCTTAAAAGCCTAATTAAACATTTATGTTATTTAAAAATAGACTAAAAAAACCATATCATACATTATGCTAGAAAAATAATAATAAAAATGTGATTTGGTTTGGATTTTGAATAACCATGTTGAAGGGCAAGGACATCTAGGTTCCACAAAGGAGACACTCCTCAAGTCTTTGTATTGGTCTAGATATTTCAAAATCTTTTGTTCCCAAAGAGTACAACTCTTTACATTCCAAGACTTTTATATCGGATGGTTGTTCTTGGAGATGATCGATGTTGGAAAGACAAACCTCCTAATTGGTCTCCCTCCTTTCAAGACTTGTAACGTTTTCTCTTCTCATCAATAAATGGGTAGTGGTTTGCATAACCCCAACTTTACTATAAAAAAATAGCTTCAAATCGAAATTGGTTGATTCACCTAAATAGTTTTCAAAAAATGATTGAAAGTTGGATACAACATTGACAACATTGGGTTGATTCACCTGAATACTAATATTCTAAGTAAAATCAAGCATTCATTACTTATGAATTCATGTTTAATAATAATTAAAAAAACACAATAAAAAAACTAAAACCATAGATCAACATTAATGTCATTAAAAAAAAACAAACCAAATTCTTAAATCCTAGTAATATCACTCATAGATATACTAATTAAAAAAAATAAAACCTTAAATTTCTAACTAAAATCAAGCCTGAAATCATGTTTAATGTTGATTGAGAAAGAAACAAAAAAATTACTTATAATGGTGGCCCAACGGGTGGAGGGTTATATATATATATATATATATATATATATATATATATATATATATATATATATAGAGAGAGAGAGAGAGAGAGAGAGAGAGAGAGAGAGATTCAAGTGTGGGAGGTAGCAAACTGGAGGGAGGAGATGGTTGGCGGTGGTCCGATGGGTAGAGGGTTAGAGAGAGAGCTGGAGGAAGGAGATGGTTGACGATGACTCCATGGAGGGTGACTGAAATTCGACATCGAGTAGAGGCAGCCAGTGGTCTGATGGTGATCCGAAGGGTGGAGGGTTAGAGATAGATTAAAGAGAAAGAGAGAAAGAGTGATCGCAAAGAGAGAAATATGAAAAGAGACCATAGGGCCCCTTTTATAAACTCTGTAATGGCAATATAACTATTGTCGTTATAGATTGAAAGACTATAACGGCAACATAATTGTTGCCGTTATTGATCTATAATAGTGAAATCTTCTGGTTGTTAAATATAGTCATAAAGTGTTTTAATAACAACATCTAACGGTCAAGTAATCTCGTTGTTATTTATAAACTCTATAACGATAACATAATTATCACTGAAATCTTATAGCGATGATATAACTACTGTTGTTATAGAGTAAAACCTATAACAATGAGACGTGTGCAAAGACAAGGCATTCCAGGAGATATCTAGCTCACCGTTATTAATAAGCTAATAACAACGAGATTCATGGACGTAATAGAGTAATAATGGTGAGATATTTATGTCCCTATTATTATCTATCAATTAGTGAGGACAACAATCTTGTCGTTATTGTTTTATCAATAACAATGAGATTTTGTCTTGTTAGAAACGAGTCACCACTTTTGACATTATTGCTTTATCATCCTTGTAGTGTAATACATGGACCTGAAAAGTCCATGAACCAGACTCGAACCCGAACCAAGTTTTGATTAAAACCCATATTTTTTCGATGTAAAAATGATAAAAATTATTTTTTTTGGGTATGGACTGGATCTGGTTCATGGTGTTCTTTTCGGGTCCGGGTATGGTTTTTCTTATAGTGGACCCAATTAGACCCAGGTCTAGACCCAATACCATACCCAAAATTCGGGTCCAAGTCTGGTTTCACCTGGGTCTAAACCAAATCCTACCCATTGACACTCCTAGCTTAAATGCTCGTTAGATGAGTAAATGAGTCAGGTTTGGGACACTACAAGAAACCTGTGGATTAGCGACAACCTAAATTCGTCGCTAATTCGATGCTAATCCGTCGCTAAACAGTTTAGCGACGGATTAGCGTCGGATTAGAGACGGATAGATTTCATCGCAGAATTTTTGATGCTAAGTAGCGACAAAACTTATACATCGCTACTTTTGTCACAAATTTATGATGGATTAGCGACTGACATGATCCGTCGTGAGTCCTTTGCTATTTTAAATTAGCGATGGATAATATCCATCGCTAACTTTTAAAAAAAAAAAAAAAAAAATTTGCTCCCTGTCAGCGCGTTCTCCAGCAGGGAGTAATTTTTTTTCACAGAACCGACATGGTCTCCAACGTGTTCTCTGACGTGGTCTTTTGCATAGAATTGGTGTGTACTCTGACGTGGTCTTTTGCACAAAACCGATGGGTTCTCCCTGCTAGCTCATTCTCCGGCATGGTCATTTGCACAAAATCGACGTGTTCTCGGGCATGTTCTCCGGTGCACTCTCCAGTGCCCTCCCGACTTAGTTCTCTGCTTTTTCGGCCCAGCCTGCCATTGCGGGGTCGTCTGTGATGTCCGCAATGCTTGTTCGTCAACCTGCAACCATAACTTTCAACAAAATCATTAGGCCAAAAACGGAAAACCATGCTCGAAAAAAAAACCACATACCGAACCGGAGAGATCGGGCCGACCTCATCCTCCAGCGTCGGCGGGCGACTTCGACTCCTCTTCTTCCTCGCGTTCCTCCGCCACATAGTCATCCTCGTTCGAGAAGTCAAGGAAGCCCTCCAGTCTGGTAAGTGGAACGGTTTAAATCTCAGCTGGTGTAAATTTCGAACGGGGGGAGGGAAAATTTTGCGCCTCAGGTGGGACGGTTTAAATAAAAAAATAGCGACGAAATTAGCGAGTGAATTTTTCCATCGCTAATTAGCGACAGATTAGCCACAGAAAAATTCTCTCGCTAATTCCGTCGCTAATTAGCATTTTTTTGTAGTGTTTTGGTGCTGAAAAAATATTGTCGCTAATCCATCGCTAATTAGCAACGGATTTAGCGAGAAAGATATTTTCGTCGCTAATTTTGCAAATATTTTGTATGTTAGCGACAGATAGTTTTCTCTCGCTAATCTGTCGCAAATTTGCGACGAAAAAAATCCATCACAAATTTTCATCGCTAATTAGTATTTTTCTTGTAATGGAATTTCATTTTTCTCGACCAGACATTACCCAAGTCTAACAACAAGTTATTTGGGAGGTGCATCTTGATGTTTAAGATACCTAATCCATTGGCAGCCCTACCAACACTTGAACCTCAGCCAGAAAGTGGAGCCAGAATCGATCAGAAGCCAAGTTTGAGCTCGAACCTTAACCTAACCCAAACTTGAGCCTGAACTTTCATCTAGGGCTGATAAATGAACCGAATAGAGGGTGAGACTTGGCTTATTTCTTATGTCGAGCGGAGCAGAACTTTGTCTCATGAAAAGTTAATTTGAACTAAACCAACCGAGCACAAGCTAACTCATTTACAATATATATACTTGAAAATTAAAAATAATAAATTTAGTCCCTAAACCTACTAAGCTAAGCGCCAACTGATTCATTCACAAAACAAATAATTGTTTCAAACTTATAATTGGATTTGAATTTTAAACTTATTTACGTGCAAGCCAAAACACTTCGACCATCTTCGCCATATGATATACAATAATACATGTAAAATATATTTATTATTAATTAACAAGCTGAACATTGGTGGTTCATGATCGAGCTTGCCAAGAATATTTATGACTTTAAACGAGCTCTTTACAAGCCGAACATGAGTTGAGCCACGAATGGCTCATCTGATTTCTCAGCCCTACCCTCCAAGGGGTTTGCTGCAGTGGAGTGGGCCTTGGCCACTAGACCGTGAACCAGGGTTTCATTTTCATGAGTGTCCTCGCCCCTTGCATTAATGAGGGCAAGCAAAAAGTTCTTGCTCATCGTGACTCTTTGCGAGGCAATGGGTGTGTTACGGGCTTACATCGTCACGACACGACACGACTAGGTATCTGATTCTAAGTAAGGTTCCTCTGTCCTTCATAGAAGAAAAAGATGGAGATATGATTTTTTTTATCAACTAAATATTATTTTTTGATATTTTAGTGTTTAAAATATGTTTTATGGCTATATTACTAAAAAATATTAACAATTATAAGAATGTATTAAAATAATATCAGTATGTGTCAATGTCCGAATCATCTCGCCCACCGGTGTCAACGGGGACACATGATCAAAGTAACGTATCCCTGTGACGTAACCTATACCTGCAGCCGGTCCCACCCCAAGACCACCGAACTACAGGACTGGATCTTTCTAAAAAAGTGGGATTCAAGCACTGTTGAGTTGAGAGGAGCCACAAGAAAGTTGACAGAGAGGCACAGAAAAGGCTTCACCTAAGTATTGAATACTAACTAAATGAGATTGTGTTGTATATGACCGACTGCTTTGGACAAGGAATCAAATGGGACGAGACGTTTGTAGATTCATATTCTTTTGATAGGCTTAATGATTCATATTGGAAATAAAAAATGTTAGGTTAAAGGAAGTAACACGTAGAAAGTGTCCTTGCACCATGTTCCCAATATTGCTAGGGCAGTCTTAAGTGGGTGGTTGGACTTTTCTTACTAGTATGACACAAATTCGTGAAATTTGTGGCTGAGAATGCATGGCTGCATGTGTGAGCACTACTACATTTTGGTTGGTACGTGACACGTGTATGGTTCAGTTATTTTCCCTGAACCTTCTCATGTACTAACACACTACTGTCAGCTTTTGACAGCACGTCAATGATTCTCACTTCATGGGCTTGATGGGAGTATGGTGGAGCATAAATGATGCCTATCAGATGAATGTTGACACGTAATTAAGGCTGCTAGTGAAATAGAATCGGCAAACTTTGGCATGATCAACCAATGTTCGTCTCCGCCCTGCTCATATAGGCTCGTTAATTAGTAATATATATATATATATATATATATATATATATATATATATATATATATATATATATATATATATATATATATATATATATAGAATTATCATAAAGTGAAGATGGCTGAAGGGTATCTAAAAGTTTGATTTTTTTTAACCTTTAATCTATGAAAAAACAATTATTTTAACCTTGGAGTTAAACAAACTCTGAGGTGAGAATCATTCACGAAAATCAGATAAGTTAAAAAGTCTAAAATATTATTTATAATAGAATTCATTTTACAAAAATGTAGGGTCAAAGCAATATATAAATAAAAAACACCTTGAGCTAACCCATGATACTTTCCTCTGTCTCATGTCATCCATTGCCCATGAGCTAACCACCTAAAAATTTCCTTTAAAGGGTTAGATTGGTGAAAACCTGGTACGTCATTTCAAATAAAGCATGATTACAAAGAAATATGAGTACAGTTAAAGCATAAAAACATGAATATAGTTAAAACATGCAAGTCAGGAATCACATTTCATCAAGTAGGTATTTACAATAATAATCGTTGTGAGAATGAAAGTATTTGTTTCAATACTTAACCTCCTATGGGTACTCACAGAATTGGTTTCGATTCAGGACCAAGACTATACAAGAGTTTATTATTCTATATATTTTAGTCACCCATATAACTAACCTGCTACAAAAGTCATAGGAGACATTATAATGATCGAGCGAGATTTTTCCAATGCGTGTTTTAATAAGAATGCACCCTTCTGCAGAAATGTGAAAACTACTAACCTAATATTATACTTGTGGTAGATCATGTCCCCTACCACCGATGACCAGGGACATCGAGTTATTGTCACTCAAGAAGCATGTTTTCATTGACAATAATGTCGATCTGAGTTGTAACTTAACATATCTAAGGTAAACACAAAGCTAAATGGGTAACATGGTTTTTTCTTTAATATGAAACTTTTCATTACAAATGTCTCTCGTAAGCATTCTAGGGCTTAATAGCCCGCATACCTCTTCTAGGTAATCAAATGTTTAGGATATACACCCGCCCATTCAGTAATTGATCTGGTAACTATAAGCACTTCACCTGCGAAGGCAAATCACTTTAAGTGCTTGTGTGTGTATGTATGCCTTATTTATCATTCATAATTGATCATGCGTCATAAGCTCTTTTTCGAGCATTTTGCATATGAAGGCGGATACATATATCATGTATACGAGTGAACAAAATACAAATCATATGTCATGCACACAATATAATATTCAATTGACATTATTGTGTTTTTTTTAACCTTAGATATGTCTTAAGCCAAACATATATTTGCATATCATAATTCTTGGGCTTTACGTATATAAGTATTCATATGGCCCTTGGGATTTCGTGAACCCTAACTTGATGGTTGATCTCATCATTTATGCAAGCATGGAATGATAATTGTGAAAACTGATAAACAATTATATACAAGCATGAAATATAATATGGGAATTCATGATTTTATGTGGGCTATTGCAGATGAAGTAAGACATACAATTCATCACACTTAATTTTTCAAAAGAGGGCGTGTTATACGAATATTTGATGGAGTAGGAGTCAACTTATCATTACAGGAGTTGACCCTCTTGAAGGTCAGAATTTCAAGGGGTCGACCCTTGTTCGCAGGAGTCAACCCTTTTCAAAAGATCAAGATTTGCAGGGGTCGACTCCTAACATAGCAGGGGTCAACACTGCAAGAAGGTCAATACCCACAGGAGTTGACACTGCCAGAAGATCTGAACTTACAGGTGTCGAGTCCTATAGAGGTCCTATAGAGCAGGAGTAAAGTGTTGACTCCTGAAGAGTAGGGGTCAACACTACCAGAAAGTAAAAAAGTTTGCAAGTGTTGACTCCTACAGAGTAGGGGTCAACACTGCTCGAAGTTTAAAAAATTTGTTGGTGTCAACTCCTGCAGAGCAGAGGTTGACAATACCAGAAAGTCAAGCAAAATACAGGTATCAACTCCTGCACAGTAGGGGTCGACACTTGCCAGTGAGTTAGAAAAGTTGTAGGTGTCGACTTCTGCAGAGCAGGGATCGACACTTGCCAGAAGATGATACAAACTTGCAGGTATTGATTCATGCAGAGAAAAGGTCGACACTGCCAAAAGATCAGAACATGTAGGTGTCGACTCCTGCAGAGCAAGGGTCGACTCTTGCATGTTATGTTAACTGTAGGGGTCGACCTCTGGAAAGCAGGTGTCGACTCTTGCAGTGAGTCTGAGTTGCAGAAGGAAGGAGAGTTTTGAACTGCAGTGGTCAACTCCTACAAAGCATAAGTTGACCCTGCCAGTTTCAAAAGGGAAAGAAACAGGGGTTAACTCCCTATTACAGGTGTCGACCCTTGCTATAAATAGGGAATCAATCCATTGTGGGTACGAGTCGATTTTTGAGAAATGTAATACCAACTAATTTTGCAAAATCAAAATTTTTAATCTAGTTTATAAAATAACATGTAGAATTACAAGCCTTTGGTATAAAAATCTACCTTATATGCATGTATTTGCATATGAAAAGGATCTGTGTATGCGGGTGCTTAGATGTTTGTGCAAAAACTCGAGTTTTGTACATTGATGTAGCTGCAATGGTGAAGATAGCAAGGTGGCTAGGGCTTGGTGACGATGCAGCTGAGAGTGAGAAAGAGAATTAGAGAGGGGGGGAGTGGGAGAGCTCGTATGAGATAATGAGGGTTAAAAGAGGGGGGCTTAACGCTATTTATAAAGGGAGAGTAGGGGAGTGAGGTGGCAAGGGGGTACCATGTGTTTATTTTTATTCAACACATGGTGACTTGCTTTTACCAAGTGTTCAATGAAGTCAACACTTGGTGAAAGGGGTAACACTTATAAGGCTTATGTATTGTGGGTTTTGGGTTTGGGCTGGGTCCTATGCGACCTAGTTCAAACCCAAATCATTACTTGGTCCTAGCTAGTTAGGTTTAGTTTAATTACTTTCTAAAAAAAAAAAAATTTATCAATATATCCTTAGGTCAAATGTAATGACTTGTATATCCCTGAGACAGTCAGTGCTGAACTTAGACCAATATGAACTTTAGGTCAAAAATGACCCTAAAACTTTCCTGAAATTACCATTTTTACCTCTAAATCTTGCTGAGCGTCGAATTTGTTTCAACGTTTTTATTGAAATAAAGACCATCTTTCTCATTTTTTTTATACGAGTGCAACCACAGTTTTGAAACTTATAAAATGAGCTTTTAAAATTATGATTTTTCCCTTAACCCTATTGTATTCCTTGAAATTGAACATAGTTTTCAAGAAAATCATCCAAAACCTGTTTTATAAAATTTTAACTAAGAAACATTTTTATTTAATATATCACAAAAAAAGTAAAAAATTGTGGTTGTTACAGGAAATGCCTGAGATTGATATCTCAGTGCAAAGTTTATCACTAGGGATGGCAGTGGACCGGGGGAAAGCGGGGCCCCGCCTCGCCCCATTTGGGGCGGGGATGAAGGGTATGAAACGGGGATGGAGGCGGGGGTGGAGGATAAAATCCATCCCCGCCACGGAGGCGGGGCGGGGGTGGACGTGCACTTTTCCCCGCCCCGTCCCCGCCACGATCCCCGCCCCACCCCGACCACTTTTCCCCGCAATATCCCCGCCCCGCCCCGCCTCATCCCCGTTTGGACCGGGGATGAAGGGTATGAAACGGGGATGGAGGCGGGGGTGGAGGATAAAATCCATCCCCGCCGCGGAGGCGGGATGGGGGTGGAGGATAAAATTTTGAGGCGGGGCGGGGGTGGAAACCTTGTCCCCCGCCCCGCCCCACTGCCATCCCTATTTATCACTAGTGTCCCATCAATTTGTTGCATGTTTGTTATGTATCAGAAATGCATGGTATGCCTCGTTATCATCCATCATCACTATCAACTGTATGTATATACCATGCATGCCCACAGGGGCTCCGCTCATCTGATAGGGGCAACTTGTGAATGTCATTGAGTCGCTGAAACATCACAAGTTCGAAACCCACAGGTGGCATCCCTTGCCATAAGGTTAAGGCCAGATATATTCCCCGTGGATAGGGAGACCTCAAGAGTTTTACCAACCAGAGGCCAGCCGATGTGCGGTCGATGGGGGGGTTTATCCTTTGGATTATCTCAAAAAAAAAAAAGTGCATGCATCATCAGCATCATACTCCAGCTCATTCTTGTTCCACCACTGCAACTAGTGTGAAGACAGTCACCTCTTCCATCAGAGTCCACTGATAGTATCATGGTCATCACCTATCAACTCATGGTCCTCTTTCGTGCATGAAGTCAGAGACTCTGAAGTAGCCCTTACTGGAGGAAGCTAGTAAAAACATTAAGGCTCTGCTTGGAAACCTCGTGTTGGGATGAAAACATTATTTTCATGTGTGGTTAAAGTATGGTTTAGACAAAATGTGATATTGAGGATATATATATATATATATATATATATATATATATATATATATATATATATAGAGAGAGAGAGAGAGAGAGAGAGAGAGATTTACTTTAACCTCAAAAAATTGTTGAAGGCAAACGTGGCTGCATACCAAATAAAGAAGATTCTCCCACTTGGAACCAAACCAACCAAGCCACAACCAAACTGCACCGGCCAGACTGAACCAAATCCCTCCCTTGAATAAAATAAGAGCACTCCTGAAAAAAAGCTGAGGTTGCCACGTACCTTGATAAATGGTGACAAAATTTCTCCAACGAACACTCGAAACTATAAATAGCACATACTCCCTCTAACCTAATGCATTCTCTCACCAACACGAGCGTTTCACACTCTCACTCTCAACTCTTAAAAGTTGTTCATTCGCTTCTCTTTCAATTTCCTTGTCAAGCAAGATGAGGTGCTTGAGGGCCCTACTGTGTGTGCTTACCCTTTCTTTGTCAGCCATCCACACACACACAGCCGCATTGCAAGAAAGGAGTTGGGCCTGAACTTGGGTGGTGTGGGTGTTGGCGTAGGTGCTGGTTTAGGGCTAGGTCTAGGTGCAGGCGGTTCTGGTTCTGGTTCTGGAACTGGATTTGGTTGTTGCTCAGGTCACAGCCGGGGCTCTAGTCCAGGTTATGGTGAAGGAAGTGGTTACAAAAGCGGCTCAGGTTCTGGGCAGGGTTCAAGTTCGGCTTTGGGTCATGGACAAGGGTCTGGGTCGGGGTCAGGTTATGGGCAGGGCTCTGGGTATGGTTCAGGTGTTGGTACTGGGCAAGGTTCGGGTTCGGGTTCGGGTTCAGGGTATGGTCAAGGCTCAGGGTCTGGATCAGGCTATAACCAGGGTTTTGGCTCTCAGGGTCTGGTTTAGGACAAGGTTCTGGTTATGGTCAAGGCTCTGGATCTGGATCAGGCTATGGCCAAGGTTCTGCCTCAGGGTCTGGTTTAGGACAAGGTTCTGGTTCTGGTTCAGGTTATGGGCAAGGCTCTGGGTCTGGAATAGACTATGACCAAGGTTCTGGCTCAGGGTTTGGGCTAGGACAAGGGTCTGGTTATGGTTCAGGATCCGGGCAAGGCTCTGGTTCTGGATCAGGCTATGGCTAAGGTTCTGACTCGGGGTCTGGTTATGGACAAGGGACTGGGTCCGGTTCTGGTTATGGGCAACACTACAACAAAGCAGTAGATTAGCGACAACCACATTCCGTCGCTAACATGGTTAGCGACCATGTTAGCGACGGATTAGCGACAACGAGGCGACAGTATGCTTACGTCGCGAATATTTCGACGCTAACTGGCGACGGAATTATTTCGTCGCCAGGTCCGTCGCTAATTGCGACAGAATAACGAGCGCTATATTCCGTCGCCAATCCGCCGGTACTAAACGGCGACCACGGCTTGGCGACGGATTTAATTCCGTCGTTATGCCGTCGCTAGATTAATATGAATAGCGACGGAATCATCCGTCGCTAATCCATCGCAAACACGAAAAAAAATCAAAAAAAATTATTTAAAAATTAATTACCGAGAACTGTACAATTTCTATTTCCTGTATAATTTATATTTCCTGTAAATAAAAAACAAACCACACAAAAAAATTCATATAACAAGTATCTACAATAATTAATCGTTCCACCTTAAAATTAAGAAGTTTAATTATTTACAATTCAACAATTACATTTAGGAAAAATAAAAAAATAGAACTTCTTCAACACAGTCCTCTAATCATCGCCAAGATTTTGTGCGTCTTCTTGTTCATTGTCTTTATCTGTCCCTTCAGCTCCACTACCCTGATTATCGCTAGCAGCCTACACAAGAAAAGAACAGTCAGTATTGATAAACAAAATATAATAAAATAAATTACACACTATATGTGATTCTATCATGTGCTCATGTGTGATCTAAGGCAATAAAAAAACTCTATATGTGATTCTATCATGCTCATATGTGTGCTAAGGCAGTCAAAAAATTGAATATGTGATTATAGCATGTTCATATGTGTTCTAAGGCATCTAAAAAAACTCTATATGTGATTCTACCATGCTCAGATGTGCTTTAAGGCAGACAAAAAACTATATATGTGATTCGATCATGCTCGTATGTGTGCTAAGGCAGTAAAAAAATTGAATATATGAATATAGTATGCTCATATGTGCTCTAAGGCAGGCAAAGCCAAAAATTTTATATGTGATTCTATCATAAATTATATATAACATGTTCATATGTGTTCTAAGGCAGTTAAAAAACTCTATATGTTATTATAGCATGCTCATATGTGTGCTAAGGCAGTCAAAAAACTGAATATGTGATTATAATATGCTCATATGTGTTCTTAGGCAGTCAAAAAACTGAATATGTGATTATAGCATGCTCATATGTGTTCTAATGCAATCAAAAAAACTTTATATGTGATTCTATCATGCTCATATGTGTTCTAAGGCAGACAAAAAGTTATATATATATATATATGATTCTATCATGCTCATATGTGTGCTAAGGCAGTCAAAAAATTGAATATGTGATTATAGCATGTTCATATGTGTTCTAAGGCATATAAAAAAACTCTATATGTGATTCTACCATGCTCAGATGTGCTTTAAGGCAGGCAAAAAACTATATATGTGATTCGATCATGCTTGTATGTGTGCTAAGGCGATAAAAAAATTGAATATGTGAATATAGCATGCTCATACGTGCTCTAAGGCAGGCAAAACAACTTTATATGTGATTCTATCATGCTCATATGTGTGCTAAGGCAGTAAAAAAATTGAATATGTGATTATAGCATGTTCATATGTGTTCTAAGGCATCTAGAAAAACTCTATATGTGATTCTACCATGCTCAGATGTGCTTTAAGACAGTCAAAAAAACTATATATGTGATTATACCTGAGAGGGACCTGGAATCGAAGATCCCCTATCCTGAACAGCAGCCTTGATCTCATTTCGGAGAAAGGGGGCGACAGTGTATTGGAAGTAGTTATTCAGTGATTCATTAATGATCTCGCGTACATCATCATCGGAAAGAATAGTCGGCTGCTTGGAGCTTATGTCGGCGCAAGAAGTCGGTGAGCCGTAACTGGAAGAACCAATAACTGGTGAAGTGTTCATATTACTCCCAAACCCGAACACGCGACCTTTTTTGGGTTCACCTGCTGCAGTCACCCATGCTGTAGGATCAAATGATGGATGCTGAGTAGCGTCTTCGCCATATCGCTCTACCATCTGTTGCTCATATGCCTCCTACAAAATAATGTTTAAAGTATTCATTAATAATTAATGATAACATTATGATAACTTGCATATATATTGCAATGATTATTAATAGAATTAATACATACCGTTGTCGTTCTCGCCTTCTCTGATACGAAGACTCCCGTGGTCTTCCGTTTATGTGTTTCTACAAACACATCCTTATATGGTACACTGCCTCCTTTTTCTGCTTCCTGCGAAGTTAAATGACAAAAGATTTAGTACACAAGTTTGCAACAATACTTATAAAATTAATATTATATATTGATGAGTTACCATTTTCTTTAGGTGGCTCCCAAATGTCTTAGATCCACCTGTGTGTAGATGGGCTTCGGGCATCTTCGATCGATTTTGTGAAGCCTTCGCAGAGCGATTTTTAAATGCATCTCCCGCCCACTTATCGCACATTTCATCCCAGTAATCTCTCCTGATAGTAATAGGACCGTGGCCCTTCCACAGTAATGGATCATCTACTACGCCAGATGCTTTTTTTGCTGCAGTCTTCATAGTGTGCAACATGTCTGCAAATCGATTGGCAGCCACCTTCTGCCACACCTTCCTTGCATCATTTTCTTCCATCGTAGTTGCAAAGCGATTCGAAGCCTACAAATATTTTCAGAAAGTTAGTAGACATTGCTTAAATAAATTAAATATGAAACACATTAACTATGAGCAACAACTGTATACCATGAATGAGGACCACAATCTGTCTAACACCTCCTTTGGGTACTCTTTCCATTGAGCAACTGGTCCTGGTAGATGTTGAAGAAGTGAATTCCTAATCTCCTGTACTACTTCTTGTGGCTCAAACCTCGTGCTGCACATGAATTGTTACACAGTAAATATCAATATAAAATATTTAAAAGATATGCAATAATTGAAAACAAAATACTTACGGTCGATTATCGATATACACTATTCGAATGAGTCTTCTTGTGCCAGCCTGAGAAGACCCTGTTTCCTGTGTTGGCTGTTGACTTGTGCGATCAACTGGTGTAGGTGGGTCGTGTACAGGCACAACATCATCTGTAAAAAAATACATTAGAAATTCTCAGAATGTGCATTTGAACTAATCAAGCATCTAATTAGTTATATGATATACCTATCACAGGAGCCCGTGAAGATGAAGGTTGAGCCTGGCTACTACTGGATGAGCGACCACTATAACCTCCACGAACCATATTCTAACAAATAACATATGTCATACAATACATTCAAATAATTCACATCAAGTATTACAATGCATTCAAGTCATTCACATCAAGCATTGCAATGCATTCAAATAATTCAAATCATTGACATCAAGTATTGCACTAATTCAAATCATTCGTTAATTGCATAAATTATAATACATTCAGATAATTGAAATCATTCACATCAAGTATTACAATGCATTCTAGTCATTCACATCAAGCATTGCAATGCATTCAAATAATTCAAATCATTGACATCAAGTATTGCACTAATTCAAATCATTCGTTAATTGCATAAATTATAATACATTTAGATAATTGAAATCATTCACATCAAGTATTACAATGCATTCGAATCATTCATATCAAGTATTACAATACATTCAAATAAAATTTTTAATCATTCACACCAAGTATTGCAATACAACTCACATCAAGTATTACAATGCGTTTAAATAGAGGTTTGTAGTATAAGATTTTGCTCACTAGCTTGAGAATTCTTCCTCGTCACTAGTTTGACTTTCTTCTTCTTCTTCTTCTTCATTGTTTGCCCATCCACTTGGTACATCATTTGGATCACATTCCTCTATGAATGTTTCATCAGCCAATGGAGATATGACATGCATATCATGCGCAACATCGTGACCATAAGCGAAGTCACAAACATCATCTGATTGATAGTAATCACTGTCTTCAGCTAACTCATCTTCCTGTAACTGATCATACTCGGGGTATAGTTTGGATTTCACCTTGCAAACTGCCCACCATTCATTTCTATCTGACTTTTTTATACTCGGATATGAAGTATAATAAACTTGTTGAGCTTGCGAGGCTAATATGAATGGTTCATATGTTCCAAACCTGGATTTATGATTCACCTCCACAATGCCTGAAGCTTTGTCGAGTCTTGTTGCAGTTGGATCAAACCAATGACACTTGAATATCGTAACCCTGTTATTCATGCCTAAGTAAGTCAACTCCATTATTTCCTCTATAACACCGTAGTAATCATGTTCATTTTCACCGTAGCTGCTACCCTTGACACACACACCACTATTTATCGTTGATTTGTTTATACCGTAGTTTTTTGTATGGAATCGATAACCATTTACGATATACCCGTTATAGCATTGCACAACTTTGGTCGGACCATTTTCTAAATCACATATTCCTTGATCTTTAACATCACCATTGCGAACCTACGCACAAACATAAACAATGATTGTGATCATGATCAATTAAGTAACTTAGTATTGTTTATAAGTACAAAATTTATGTTAGCTTCTTTACCAACTGTTTCAACCACTCCACAAACTTAGTTTCACGTTCTTTTTGTACTTCTGCATCAGTGAGATGTGAAACTTCGTTTCGCAACTCCAGATCAAATCGTCTGCAAACCACAAATACTTATATTACCGAGTCATGTATCCACATATAGAACATAAAATGATTTATAATTGAGTTGCATATACATATACTTACTCGATGTATGGGTCGATCGCTGAGCAATTAAAAATAATATAGATGTGTGCTGCATCTTGCTCTCGATCTGTCAATAGCCTTGATCGGCAACTATCAAATGCATGCCCAAGTGGTTGAAATATCGACAGCTTGTCAGCTACAGTTACTTGTTCTCCATCATCGTTACGGGGCGGGCATGTGTAACGTGTTGGAATATGAGGTTCGAAGTACATAGATGAGAAATTTGAAATCTCTTCTAAAGTGTACGCCTCACAAATAGAGCCTTCTACTCTTGCTTTATTACGAACCTTTTTTTTTAGGTCGAACATGCATCTGACAAGAATATACATTTCAAATTTTAAATATCTGTCATTAAAGAGACAAATATAAAAAAACATATACCTTTCAAATATCAAATTCGTATATGGATTATCGTGCACCACATTCACCCGTGCATCAAAATCGTTTCTAAATTCTTCTCCATGAAACGTCCAGTTCTGATAATCACTCACAAAACCCTTCCTGTATAGGTGATGTCTAACGCCATGAGGTTCTACAAATCGATTATTCTTACAAATCTTGCAGGGACACCTAATCCGACCTGTGGGATCTACCGTACTGACACTTGTCGTTGCAAATTCAATAAAACTATCGACACCATCCATATATTCATGCGATAACTCATTGTCCACTAACCTACGGTACATCCATTCACGGTTTGCAGTCATTCTGTCGTATGATGTTACGAATAGTATCCTAACCAGTTAAAAGAGAACCATCAGAATGCTATGATGAACAAAATATCAAATTTATCATGCAATATATGATGTCATACAATCACAAGAATTATGATGCATGCATTGATAACTTAATATTTTCATGTGCAAACTATTCATGACACGATACATTCATTTGAAGCATGCTTTCAGTATATAATTTCACATGGAAGACATAATCAAATTGAAAGTAACAACATGTAAGCATGGATACAATCACATCAAACATTGCAATACATCGAAATAATTCATATCAAACAAATGTCAAACATGTACCTGCAACAAACACACTTCAATATCCCACTAACTACTACCATGCATAGCATGGACTCCGCACTCCAAAAATAAGAACACTTCTATTCTCATACATTAAAATCATGCTCAGCATGATCTCCGAACTCCAACAAAGCAGTCCTAGATATGAACAACTAAGTGAGTGTGTGAACAATAAAATGTTACATTCAATAAATTAAATAACATGTGATGCGCTTGCATCACTTACTCACCACGGGTATTTACCCGATTTGCATTGTTTTTGTCACTTACTTACCACGGGTGGCGGGGCACAAGCGAGTTCCGTTGAGAAATCTGCATAAAACACTGTGTTAAAATGAATATTGAAGCTAATTAGGGAAACACAAACACTTATGCAATGCAAAAAACAACTAAACTGTTGATGATATATCTAATGATGAAATGCGATGAAATAAAGTGAAAAAGAAGCATTGATGATATATTTTTTTAAACTAGCGTCTTCCCCTAAAAAAAAGGGAGAAAAATTATTAGTGCACTCCGAACCTTGTTTTTGAAGCTTGAACATCAAATTGTAGTGAGAACTCGATGAAAAAACTAAAGGCTAATTTTTCAAATTGCTCCCATGTTTTCAGTATAATTCAAAATTGCACCAATGTTACAAAACTTTTCGCCCAAAGTAGGAAAAAAAAAAGAAATCTGATTCTTTCATGCTTGATGCACACATTCATGATCATCACCAAAGTGGAAAAAAGAAGAAAAAAATTAACACAAGCATGTGGAATCTTAAGGAAGAAATGTGATTTTGATGATTCCAATAACATGTGTTTAGAATGCCTATAGGGTGCATACATTTAATGGTAACATGTACATGACCATGTATGAAGAAGAAGAAGAAGAAGAGAGCCGATATTCATTTATATCAAAACTGCATTTTTTATATATATCAAAACTGCATTTTTTAAGTTATTTTTTTTAAAAAAAGTTGAAACTAGTCAATCTTAGTTTTTTGACTTAACAAAAATCATGTCATTTTGATATAGGAGCACAAAGTTATAAACAAATTAGAAATGAAAGATTTGCCTATGAGAAGTTTTCCAAAAGATTTTTTTTGCTTGTTTGTTTAGCATAAGAAAACAGAATGGAAATGAAAGATAATTTTTTTTGCTTATGTATTTGTGCATAGAAAAACTTTCTCGTGCTACATAGAAAGCTGGTTATTCCACAATTGGAGATCATTAACAACAACTGAATAAAACAGTTGGTCGACCTGAACTTAAGACATCTTAACGAAGAATTCTCCCTCACTAATGCCAAAGGCCCAAAGTAACCAATTACTATTTATCTAGACCGATTCATTCATCTAGATAAAGGTAACAACCTAGAAGACTTTATTTGGAGAAGTTGCATCACAGTTTTCACATTTATCATTTCAGGATACATGTATCATAATTCAAGAAACAAGAATCATCATAATTTCATTTTGAAGAGAAAAATATCCCAAATTATCGTACCTTTTGGGATAAATAGAACAACAGAAAAAATACAACAGTAAAACAAACACAATATAGTTCCTAACACCCACCCACCATTACAAATCAATCATAAAGTCAGAAAGCTAAAACCAAAATCACGATAAACACTTTCATCGTTTCAAACTAACTCAAACTTTAAAGACCGGATGCCCAAACTCCCCTTAAAGAGAACAACTAAACCTAATTAGGCAAAAAATACAGCGCCATTCATGAAAACAACCAACGACAGCGTGAAGAAGAAGAAGAAGAAGATTACCTGCGCGTCGCCGGGCGGTGGTGGGAGGTTGACGGGGAGCGGCAGCTGGCGAGCGGTGGACGGGGAGCGGCGGCGGCCGGACGGTGGCGAGAGCCGACGGGCGGCAGGAGGGAGAGGGCGGCGGGCGGGAGCAATACAGCGAAACATGAAAAAGAGAAAGAGGGATGGGATTAGGGATTTACGCGACATTTAGCGACGGAAACATTCCGGTGCTAAGCCGTCGCTAAATCAAAATACAAAAAAAAGCGACGGAATATATTCTGTCGCTACGCCGTCGCTAATTAGCGACGGATTAGCGACGACAGAGTTCCCTCTCTAAATCCATCGCTAAAATGGTGTTCTTGTAATAAAAAGTAGCGACAAAAAATGCAGTCACTAATCCGTCGCTAAGTAGCGACAGATTAGCGATAAAATTTGTTTCCTCGCTAATCCGTCGCTAATTAGCGACAGATTCTATCTCTAGCTAATCTATCGTTAATTAGCGACGGATTTTTTCCGTCGCTAATTAACAATTTTCTTGTAGTGCAAGGTGCTGGGTCCATTACAGGTTATGGCCAAGGTTCCGGGTCAGGAGCAGGCTATGGCCAAGGTTCTGGGTCAGGGTCTGGTGCAGGCTTTGGACAAGGCTCGGGCTACGGTTCAGGCGCAGGTTATGGGCAAGGCACTGGTTTTGGCTCCGGTTCAGGTTATGGGCAAGGCGCTGGTGTTGGCCTTGGTTCAGGTTATGGACAAGGCTCAGGATCTGGTTCAGGTTATGAACAAGGTACAGGTTCTGGTTATGGGTCTGGGCATGAAGAGGGCTTTGGTTCCGGGTCTGGATATGGACTTGTCTATGCTTACCATGGGGGCAAAGGAAAGTGAATTTCTACTTTTGAGTCATGTAATGAATGTAGTAAGTAGTAGTATTTCCTATAAATAAAAGAATTCTTGTTTCATCTTGTGTATCCAAAAAGAGAATACTTCAATAAAGCAAAACTGACGGTATTTGAAGTAAAGCTCAATACAATCAAAGGATTTGGGTCGGCATATATCCAACCCAAACCCATACCGTTTACACCTTTAGATTCAGATACAATTCAAACTTGGATACGGATATAAAACTGCATCCATTTATTAATCGATCGGATCACATATCTTCTACCAAATCCGACTAAAATGGATTTAGATTTGGTTGAATATCTGACCCAAACCTGGTACAGGTTGACGACCCTTTGATCTAACTTAATGCACAGTGACTTGCAGTATAAGACAAACTAAAATATTTCATAGTGGGCATGTGGACAAGCACACGGATGACCTTAATAAATTTGAGGTGGTGTCTATGTGCATCCACTTATCCAGAAAAAACGGGATAAGTTGGGATTTATCACAGTAGAACACAAAAGCAAAAAGTGCCTACGTCAGATCAAAAAGCTAAAAAGTGAGTATGCCAATTTTCACAAACGTGTGGGCCCATTCAAACGATCATATTCAAATCATGTTGGTTCCAGCTCTTTCTCTCTCTCTCTCTTTCTCTCATCCCAATTGAGTTTGAGATACCCAACCAGGTTCTGTTCTAGTTGGGCATCTCAAACAATACTTTGCCCCAATAAAAACCATACACTTGGTCCATGTCTTGTTGGGTAGAATCCAGTTTAGGATCGGTTCGAATCCAACTGAGAATCCACAACTATGCGCCCACGGGCAAGTTATTTCTTGGATACACCAAAAATCCAACTCAGATAACTAGCCCAACCAGTTTTGTTCCATTATGGAACTGAACCACCTTTAATTTTGTGTATTAAGTAGGCCCTACCGCCAAACCTGATATACCGGTTGATGGTGAGATCCAGGTTGGTATGATCTTAACTCTTTAAGTCTACTTAAATGACAGCTCCATGTAACTATTTCCAATCCAACCAGTATCCAATCCATTAAAAAGAGAACAGTCTTAGGCTTCACCACAAAGACAGGTTCGACTGGACACGCGACTCGAGCTGGAAAAGATTTTAAAATTGGATCCGGAGAACAGAAAATTTCAAACCTTTCTAATGAATAAAAAGCTTGTTTCTATCGACTCGAAGGGACCAAAATGTACGATCCAACAATTGAGGGTTGGATTTGCAAAAAGAGTATTAGAAATGCCCAGTTCACACTCCAGTTCACATATTTTCAGTTAACATATTCTAGTGACCCTATATATATATAATCAGTTGTAGCAACAATCAAGTTGGAATCTCATGATGCGAGTTGCTTTGGCACAATCTAACCTCGTAAATGTGTTCAACATGCTTGATTTACTAGGGATGGACTCTTTGGTCATGTTTTCTTGATGAAAAAACATGTTTTTATAAGTTGGGAAAAAAATGATACATTCATGGTTGCAGGACCAAAATCATACATTTAGAAAAAAAAAAATTAATTGAAAAGATTTTCTTTGGAAACCGATTTCTTTCAAAATAATTGTGAGATCCTCACTGGTACGAGGCTGGACCATTCCTTCTAAAGTGGTGAGAGATAATTCAACTAAAACAGAAAAAATGAGCTTCCTAAGCCTCCTTCAAACACGTGTGCAGTAAGCCTAGGGTAGTGAACCTACTCAAGGCTCAAAAAAAGCAAGAACAATATGTGCAAGTTAGTGCAAGCAAGTAAGAAAATGGATTCACAGAAAAGTAATGAGGAAAGAAGTGAAGAAGATACTCGGGCTTTAGGCTTTATAAAGCCTTAGCCCTCGCTCGTTGTGCCAACAAAGTCTCTCCAATTGACCGCATGTCAGAAATCCAGCAAAGTCTCCCCGCTCTAGTCGGAGTTCCTATGTGGAAAGCACATTTTTCCATAGGAAAACTACTCTACTAGCTTAGGAAAGTAGAGTTAAACTAAAATAGTACTTAGAATTTTCATATAAAGTATGTAGAAAAATCCTAAGAAAAGCAAGAAGCAAATTGTCCTAAGAAGGAAAGTGTTGGGTATCCTAATCCTTTTGCTAACTTGGAAGCTACCCAAGTAGGAAAACTAGCCTAATAGAGATACATAAAAAATTGTATACTTAGGAAAGCTACTTATTTTTAAGAGGAATGCTAGAGAATTACCTATATGGGGCTGCTACAAGAAGCAAAGGACAAGAATGAAGGTACTCCTAATTAACCATAAAAGCACACACACTGGAGAAGAAGCTACCCAAGAGCTCAAGATGTGTAAAAATGAAGTGCCAACAAGGGTATTTATAGGTTTTCTGCCCAAGATCGATGCTAGACAGGAGCATTGGCACTAATCAAGATCGATGCTACATCAATGGAATGAAGCTGATCCTGATCGGCACCAGTTCCATTGTACGACCTAGATCCAATCTAGGTCATGTTAGATTTGGATTTGGTCTAGCCCTGGGTCTTGTCAGATCCTAGAGATCAACACTATATAGAAGGTCTGGTAGGGTTGGGCATCAGGCCGAGCTGGCTTGCTAATGGTCTGGGATGATTGGGCCCTATTGGGAAAACCTGAGAGCACAATCCACCTGTTAGGTCTATGGGCCTAATCAGGTCGGACCAGGCCTATTATATAATATACAATATATATTATATTACATATAAAATATAATGTATATTATTTATATAATATATTATATATATAATGTATTATAATATATATTATATGATATATAATGTGTTATATAATGTATTATATAATATATTATATGTATTATGTTATATATAATGTATATAATATATATACACACGAGCCAAGCTGAGCCATGGGCCAGGCTGGCCCACGGGCTGACCATGTAATACCCATAAATTTTTTATATTTATTTAAAACAATAAAGTCAAAATTTTTATTTTAATTTCATATTTAATTTTGATTAAATAGAATTAAAAGCAAATGTGAATCCAAAATATAAATTTGAATGAATTTAAAAGTTTTAATGAATTTAACTTGAAATTAAATTCCATGAGAAATTGGAATTCGAATAGAATTTAGAATTAACTTTAAAATTTGGATTTATATCTAATTAATTTTAATTGGGTGATATTTGGATTTGGATTTGGATATCAGATAGGTCCAAAATTCACTTGAGAATTGGATACATATATGTGTCTAATTCAAATTGAATTAGATCCAATCAAGATCTGGGATCAAATCGGAAACCTAGATTAGGGAGTTAAATTAGAAAAAAATAAGAAATAATTATAAATCATTTATTTTTGGTAGGTAGGATCCGGGTTGGATGTCGGATGATATCTGATCCAATTGACATTTCTTAACTCATAAACAGTCTGATAATGGATCTCTGATAATGGATCACAAATATTTTAATAATAGAACTCTGATATTCTAAGAATGGATTTCAGATATTTTTAATTAGACTTTGGAATTTAAATTCAATTTGAATTTAAGTTAAATTGAGTCTCAGTCTGAAATTGGGATCCAATTAAATTTGGATCTAAATTAAAAGACCTATTCGAATTTGTAATATGAATAAAATCCAAATCTAGAGGTTTTATGGATCTTGAGTCATCTTACCCATGGTGCAGAATGACCTATGTGGGTTCCCTCTTAGATATTGGATGCCATCATGGGTGAATTCAGTTAAAATATGGTAACCAAGTAGGGTGGGACGTCCCCACCTACTTGCCCTAAAAGATTAAATAACTACTTAAAACCAAGGGGATCTAAATGGGTAAATTAATTAATAGAATTTTTAGATTACACCTAATCAAAGGACTTATCTAACTAAGGGAGATGGAAAAAGGAAATTGAGAAACTTCCTTTCCCCTCCCCACATACAAATTTGGAGGGATCCCTATTTAGGAGAAACCAATAAGGAAAAAAAAGGCAAGAAAAAATGTAAGAAAGCGATAAGGGTTTTAAAAAGACCTCAATATGGAGGTTGACCGTCTCTCTCTCTCTCTCCCTTTCTCTCGTCTCATCCCTTTTGCAAAAGTTAGATGCATCTTGTTTAGCTCGACCTTTAGGAGTTTTCTATCGATCGTTATACGCTCCTTTAGCAATACAATTAAGATAATCACTTTAGGTATTAAAACACTTAAGCATAATAAACCCTCAGATAACCTCATTTGTCTCGATGTAAGCAAACTACGAGTACCCACAGAGGGTTAATCAAGTGAAATATAAATCTTACTTGTATAATTTTACTTTACCAAAATTGTTACTGATGTATGCTTTAAGCATGTTGATGCTGTTAATTCTGATATACTCTAAGATATATTCTTTGTGCAATTTTCAAATGATTGTATTCTCCATTAATGATTATGTGATATTTCATGAATTCGTTTACACTTGTCTGAAATAAATATAATGTCATTTCTAAATGATCGTATGCTCATTTGTGTTGGCACATCATTTACGGGCTTTAAAATATGTTTCCTACTGAGACTTGTGAAGTCTGACCCACATTTACTACCAATTTTACAGGTTAAGAATGAACAATCAAGAGCGGTTGCGAGATGTTGTAATTGGTGCCATGGGATCTATATTTTCTAAGGATATGAGAACATTGCTTAGATATTATTTAAACATTCTTAAGTTTTGATTTGATACACTCAATGTAAACAACTTTATCCTTGATTTATGTGTGAATCATATTTAATTCGAATGATTGGACATTTGTATCTGATGTGAACACTTGTAACCTTCCTAGGATTTTAACCCACTCAGATTTAAAAATTTTGTTGTGATTGTTTAAAAAAAGTTACAGTATTTTCTTAGGTAAAATTTTGAGGCGTTATAGCCCACCTCTAAGGTCCAACGTTGATCTTAAATAGATTAGATTTGGGCCAAGTCTAGATCTAGATCGGGTCTAGACCCACATAGATCATCACCATATGAGAGGTCTAGCTCTGATATAATAGATATGGATTTAAATCAAATCCAAAGCTACTTAGATCAGTGCCAGATGAGAGGTCTTTCTCTAATCTATTAGATCTGGATTTGAATCAGGTTAGTTCTATATATGGATTCGATCCAAACCCACTTAGATAAACACCTGATGAGAGGTTTGGCTATGATCTCATGGATTTGGATCCAAATTTGGTTAGATCCAGGTATAGATCAAGTCCGTACCCACACAAATCAGCTTCAGATATGTGGTCTGAACCCCATCTACTGAATTTGAATCTTGATCAGGTTTAGACCCACATAGATCGATGCCAGATCAGAGGTATGGTCCTGATCTACTAGATCTAGATTCGAATAAAGTCAGCTCTGGATTTGGATCAAGTCCAGACCCACTTAGATCAACGCTAGATCAAAGGCCTGGCTTTGATCTATTGTGTCTAGATCTAGGTTGGGTCATAAACCCAAAAGACATATCTCGATACACTTGCAGAAAAACACATATCTTGAGTTTTATAAACCCATTTGTCAAATTGTTTGGTGCATTTAAAGCTAACATCTTTGGTTACAATCGGTCTTTAAGGTTAAAACCAAATTCAACAGTTTTAAAGGTAAAAATTATCCTCAAAATGGGCCCTACTTTCCAAACAAGTCATTTTCAAGATCCAAAACATTGTTTTGACAATAACTTTTAACTCTAATATTGGATCAAAGTATTTTTTGGTTTGCTGGAAAGCTAGAAACCTCTGTTTTTTGTTAAATGGTTCTGTATGTTATTTCATGGGTTAAAACTTCAGTAAAACTATATTTTGTTTGAAAAAAAGATAAAAAAATATCGATAAGCTTTCAAAATATTCTTTGAAGAGCATTTTATCAAATGAGATCTTTGGAACACCCATTGAAGATATATGAGTGTGCTATATTCCACACACACACACACACACACACACACACACACACACACACACACACACACACACACACACACACACACATATATATATAAAGCGAGAGAGAGAGAGTTGATCCTACCCTTTTTTTTGTTAGGTCTCATTAGGACCTTCCTGAAATCATACTTTCAAGTGTGTGTATATACACAGAGAGAGAGAGAGACGAAAGTAATTCAACATTACCACTCATGAAGATCAACAAAATGTTGAACCCATGAACTGAACAAGAACAAAAGCCAAAACAAATAAAGAAAGCACAAAAGAACATTAGACAGATAAAATGGGCTCACGCCATAGCCGCTTGCCCAGATTGCGACAAAGGATAGGTAGCATCAGCAGGAGGGAGTGGAAGATCACTAAGATGCATACACAAGATCGCATAAACATCTACCAAAATTTTATGCACCAGGTTTTGAATGTTAACTCGAATATGACGAAAATGAGCATCGTTTCGCGCCATCCAAACAAACCACCAAGAGGTAAGCAACCACGTCTGTCAGATGAGCCTCCACCTCTTGCTGCGCCTAATACAAACCGGCCCCAAGATCAGATCTAGCGCAAAGGACTCCTCCTTAACAAATACTTCCGGATGCCTCCAGGTCCTACTAAAGATTTTCTTAAATATTGGGCAAGACCAGAACAAGTGAAACGTAGATTCTTCTGCAGCTTGACAAAGCACGCACCAACTCGGGAGTTGAATGCCTCACTTCTTTAAATTACTGTGGGTCTGGATCCTATCGTGCAAAATTAACCAAGCCAGGACTCGAGAACGGGGGGAAGGACCCTTCACCCAAAGCACATCTTCGGGCAACCAATCAGCCCCTGGTGGTAGCAACAATCTATAGACTTTTTTGGTGAGAAACTCTCCGCTTGGTGCCAACGCCCACTGCAACCACTGACCAAAATTTCCGGAGACCTCAAAATGGTCTCTAAAGCAGGCTAAAGCCCTCAACCACGATTTACGCAAGTGCGAGAGCGCCAAACCTCGGGTTCCCAGATGAACCAGAATAAGAGTTGGATCCCCATATTTAGCAAGAAGAAAACTAGCACAAGGGTTATCCGGTTGGTGGGCCAACCAACATTGCTTGGCGACAAGAACAATGCTTCGCAGTCTAGGCACCGGGATGCCTAAACCACCCATACGCCGAGGTAGAACTACCGAACGCCAACCAATCAAGTGACGCTTACCTGTGAGTTTACACCCAGACTAAAGAAAGCCTGCCAGCAAGCGCGTCAACTGCTTCTCTACTCTCACAGGCATCACAAACAGAGACATGAAAAATTCTGGAATAGTTGAAAGAACATGTTTGACTAAGGTTAGATGTCCAACGCTAGAGAGATAAGACGACTCCCACGAAAGCAATTTGTGCTTCACTTTTTGAAGCGTCGGAGCCCAAACCGCTGAAGATAGAGGCTTCACTTGTAAGTGCAAGCCAAGGTACATAATAGGCAAGTCTGAAGTAGTGTAATTAAAAATTCTCTTTCCAGCTGCAAGCATATTGGCATTAACATTGAACATGGTAATAGAGCATTTGGTCTTATTTAGAGAAAGCCCGGACATGGAGAGAAAGAACTGAATGATAAGCTTGAACTTAAGCATCTGTTGAACATTTGCATGACAAAAAATGATCATATCATCAGCATAAGTAAGAATATGACCTGGGAAGTCGGAAACCTGCAAAGGATCAATGAAACCCGATACAACAGCCCGCTTAAGCAAGATCACAAGACCCTCAGCAACTGCATTGAACAACAAAGGTTTTCCAATCTATGCCTACCACCAGCTTACAGGCTTTTGAAAGAGAGAGAGAGAGAGAGAGAGAGAGAGTAGCGGTAGTTGCCTACTTCAATCTATGCCTACCACCAGCTTACAGGCTTTTGAAAGGTTTTCCATGTTTTTTATTGAATCTAACATACAAATGTGTTTTATGCTTTATTTTATAGGAACCGACTCTTGGATCATCTGATGCGAACATACAACCAAGTTTTTATAAGGTTTGAAAATAGATGGTTTAAAACTTTTATAAATATTTAAGACTTAAAAAATCTTGTTTTTTTTATCAAAAAAACATGATCTAAAGTGTCGTTTCATAATAAATCAAGCATGCCGAATACATCTACAAGGTCAGATTTGCAAATAACAACCTGAAACCCACATTCGCTTGCAGTAGAGTGGCGGTAGGCACAAATCAAAGTTTATGCAGGCCGAATACCCTGCATGTTCAGGCTTGACTTATTTAAGCTAATCGAGCTGCTGGTGGTTCAAGTTGCCAGCTATATGAACTGATCATGAATGAGTTCGTGACGAGCCAAGCCAAGGGCTACTCGGTTTGGCTCGTCATGAATGAGTTAAATCCGAGAGACAGCTGCTCGTGGTTCAAGTTACCAGCTATATGAACTAAGATGGTGCTGATTAATCAGATGCAGATTTAGATTCAAATCTCATGTAAAAGAAAAAAAAAAGATAATATATATACTGAATCCAGATCTGATCAGCTAATCAGATGTACGTATTTCGTATTAATTAGGAAAATTCAGATTCGATTTGGATGCAAATCTGCCTACGGAATCAGAATCCAATGGTTAATCACCTCCAATTTTCAGATTTTGACGGATGTCAGATCTAAATCCGACCCATTGACACTACAAGAAAACCGTGGATTAGTGACGGCCTCTATCCATCGCTAATCCGTCACTAAGCCGTCGCTAAACTGTTTAGCGACGGCTTAGCGACGGATTAGCGATGGATAGAGGCCATCGCGAATTTTTGCTCGCTAATTAGCGAAAAAAATTATTTGTCGTTAATTCCATCGCTAATTTGCGACAGATTAGCGACAGACATTATCCGTCGCTAATCTGTCGCTAAATTTTAAAAAAAAATAAAAAAAATTGATCCTTGTCGAGCGGTATTCTGGCAGCACTAAGCCGGACTTATACCGCACCCGACAGGCATTGCATGCACATAACGATCGCTCTGCCTCATCGCGAACCGGCGTCGCCGTCCTCCATGAACCGGTGCTCTCCGGCGTCGCCGTCCTCCATGAACTGGCACCGTCATCTTCCGTGAACCGGCGTCGCCGTCATCCTCCGTGGACCGGCGTCATCGTCCTCCATGAACCGGCGCCGACGTCCTCCAGCGATCGCCGACCGTCCTCCGCCGTCACCGTCCTTCGTGAACCGACGTTATTGTCCTCCGTGAACCGGTGCCGACATCATCCAGCGATTGCCGACCGTCCTCCGGCGTCGCCGTCCTCCGTGAATCGGCATTGTCGTCCTCCGTGAACCGGCGCCGACGTCCTCCAGCGATCGCCGACTGTCCTCCGGCGTCACCGTCCTCCACTCTCATGTACATGCTCTCCAATAAGCTCTCCGACGTCGCTCGGTTTAAATCGAGCGCGGTCGATTTAAATCGAGCGCGGTCGATTTAAATTTCAAACAGGGAAAGAGGAAAAATTTCGCGCTCGGTTTAAATCGAAAATTAGCGATGGTTTAGCGACGAAAATTTTCCGTCGCTAAAATGTTTTTCTTGTATTGAGAATTAGCGACGAAATAATTGTTGTCGTTAATTCATCGCTAATTAGCGACGGATTAGCGATGAAACAACTTTCATCGCTAATCCGTCGCTACTTAGCGACGGATTCATTAAGAAAGTTTTCTCTAGCTAATCTGTCGCTAATTTGCGACGGAAAAAATCCGTCGCAAATTTCCGTCGCTAATTAACATTTTTCTTGTAGTGTGACATCCCTAGTTAAGTATGTTACACTTTGCAACACTATTCCTATCTTGTGATGGATCCAGCACGAGATCCGGTCACCTACTGAATGGCTTTTGTTTTACACATACGATCGTCAAGTGATAGCAGCCACTGCCATCCTTTTAATATCAGGATACGTTTCACAAGTGATTATCATTATTTCACATAAAATGTTAATTAATTATGATAACGTATGAGTTATGACACGTTAATTATAATTTATAATGTGTCTCATTGTTAAGCAAGTTCTCATAATCTACATTAATGTCACAAATCTCAGTATGGGATTCTGTCCGTGATGGAAATCTCGTAATAAAAAAAAAAACTTTTTAAAACTCTGAAGAAATATTGGTAAATTCAAAAATACATTAGAATGTAAGAAAAGTTATCATATTAAAAATACTAAAAATATTAAAGTGTTGAATATCATGGTAAAGTCTTGATGTTTTCCAAAATAAGCAAACAAATCGAATATGTCATGCATTTTTTTTTTGGATTAATTATACCAGCTTCTCACAATATCACAATAAAATCATGGATATGGGATAACTACTGTGGCATTCAAACCTGAGACCCCCTCTATTATGATAGCGTGACCTAGCCATCCAGCTAATTCATTCTCAGTCAAGCGATATAGCCAACCAAATTTCCAGATTTAGCATCAAACTTCTCTAGTTGTTGGGTTGTACAACTTGGTGTAGCTTTTAAGCTAGGCATCAAACTTCTCTAGTTTTTTGATACTCAAGTTAGGCGATAATGCTAATGAATTGTCAATGGGTTAATAATACTTTAAAGAAAGATAGGGGTGTCAATGGGTTGGGTTTGACTTGGATATGGCTCGTGCCAAACCTTATAGGATTAGGGTTTGGTGATAAATAAGGTCCGATTAGAATCTAGGTTGGACCCAAAGTGTTCGATTAATATATAGAGTCGGGTATGTTTTGTAAAATTTTATACCAAACCCAAGCCTGACCTGAGTTCTGACTAAGATTCTCAATTTTTTAATGTAAAAAAATAAAAAATATTATTTTACCAGTTATGGTCCAAGTCTGGTTCATGTAATCCTTATAGGAACCGGGTATGTTTTCTCTTATGGTGAGTCCAATTGAACCCGATCGAGTATGGACCCGATTCCATCATATCTAATCAAGTTTGATTCTAGTTTCATGGGAGTCTGAACCAAACCTGACCCTTTGACACCCCTAAAGAAAGAGGATCTTGCAGTTGCAATCAATAGAAGCATACACATAATAGATAACCACAATAGATAACAAATGTGAGGATTTGTCTATTTCAGCAAATGACTGGAATCATTTCCAAGTAAGGAAGAACTGTCATTTACAGCCAATCTTAGTGAATTAAAATGGAGTGCTTGCAGTGCCACCAATCTTGGTCCCAAAGATAAGCTATGATATCACTTACAAAAGTTTAGTAATACTATTCCTAAATGCCTTGGGCACCAATATAGAGCATAGCTTTTGAAAAATGGCCCCCATGTGCTCAAGTTGGCCCATTCACATACTAGGGCCCACATGCCAATGGTGTGAGTTGAAGTGTTGGACTATACTTGATGCTTAATTTCAGCCTTTTTTCTTTATTATATTTACACAGAGAAACCACCCTTAGGATCATAACCTAGCCTTTCTGGCTTTGTTTGCCATACTTATGGTCGCTGTCCTGGCAGTGTAAAACTCCGAGGGCTTACCCAAGAACATACATAGCTAGAAATTACTGTGGTTAATTGGAGTAATGTTGACAATCAAGAGCTAGCGCCCATGACCATCGGGGTTTCCACCATCTGGTAGGAGCAGTTTGTGCAAGTCACCATGTGATGGGACGTTACAAGGTCGAACCTAGGGGTGGCAATCGTGTAGGGTTGGCGGGTCAGCATACCTCAACCCGAACCCGACCCATTTATTAAACGGGTCGGTTGTGGCAAACACAAACCCGGCCTGTTTAATAAACGGGTAACCCAACACGACCCGCCAACCCATTTAATAAATGGGTTGGGTCGGGTAAACGGGTTCTCAGGTTGACGGGTCGGGTTGGCGGGTCGACGGGTTGGCAGGTCGGGTTGGTGGGTTGACCCACCCGCCTAACCCATTTATTAAACGGGTCAGCCGGGTTGGCGGGTTGGCATACCCCCAACCCGAACCCGACCTGTTTAATAAACGGGTTAGGCGGGTCGACCCGTTTATTAAACGGGTTCATTTTTTCCCAACCCGAACACGCCTAAGAGGCAGGTTGGCGGGTCGTGTCAGGTTTTGCCACCCCTAGTCGAACTCCACTCGTAAGCGAGTGGTTGAAATAACTGCTTGGTAGTTTGAATAGGTCTCTGGCCTATCTGGGTTTGGCTTAAAGGTTTGTAAAAGGAAAGGGGCCCCTAATTCCCCCAACTCTGTAATGAAAAAAAAAAAGCGAGAGTTTTGGGTGGCCAAGTACCTTCCAAAGTACTCGGTTCTATTACTGGATCATGTCTGAAAGCACAAGGCAAAAACATCTTCTCTGATCTAAACCAACCCATTTATCCAGAAAATGTAGAATAAGGTGAGTAGTTTCGTTGCAGAGAGAGAGAGAGAGAACTAAATCGTGAAGTCGACCTGTGAATGTCAAGCGATTAGGAATCAGATAAATTCATGGCTACCAATATACTGCAAACCAATCAACAACTAATAAGAACAAGTCTTGCCCATACAGCAAGCGAACCAACAAAATGAAAAGAAAAAAAGGAAGCCTCAACAACTGCAAACCAATCTGCACATGCTTGCGTTGGCATTCTTTTCCTCTGAATGTAGAAATCTAAATCCAAGTCAATAAATTTACCAGCAACTGCCAAAGATATTGCTATAGATAATTCAAAGCCACTGTTGTCGACAACTAATGATGACATGCTTGGCCGCATTTAAAGTATATAAACGAATTACAACCGTGCAAATTTGTCCGTTTCAGGTCAGACTTTACGGGTACGATAAACCCTAATCTCTCTCTCTCGATGGGTTTTTTGGAAGTGTTTTTTTTTGGCAGTTCTGACCCATAAATATGTTGGGCATAGTCGTTTATAAAGAATCCACACATGGATCATGTATTTTTTGATGAAAAAATGATAATTGGATTTACAAACATTTTGGTCCGTTGATTTTTTCAAACCTTATAAAATCCCACACATGTGTGGGAATCAAACATTTCAAGAGCTGATCCCTATAAAATCAGTACATAGGTCACATCTGTATGGTTAGAAATTAAAAATAAAACAAAAAAGTTGAAAACCCCATCAAGCACGTATTGCAAGCACCTCTCTCTCTCTCTCTCTCTCTCTCTCTATATATATATATATATATATATATATATATATATATATATATATATATATATATATATATATATATATATATATTAGCCTGTAGGTGGTGCTTGCGATACGTGCTTGATGTTTTTTTTTTTTACCATATAGATGTGATCTATGTACTTTATTTTACAGGAATCAGCTCTTGAGATTCCGACCCATGGGTGAGTTTTTATAAAGTTCCAAAAATCAATGGTCCAAACTATTTGTAAAATTTTGAGGCTCCCAATATCATTTTTTCATCGAAAACACATGATACAAGTGTGATTTCCTTGTAAATCGACCATGACCAAGACATTTATGTTATCAAAACTACAAAAAAAACACTGGAGCGGAAAAAACATCAAGCACTTATCGCAAGCACCTAATGTTCAAGCACATACGCTCTACTCATATATATATATATATAGTAGGGTTTATCATACCCAAAAAGTCTGACTTGAATTGGACGAATTTGCATGGTTGATCATATATATATATATATATATATATAATTAAGACCCTTAAACAAATTTTTTTAAGAGAAGGTTAAAAAAACCCCTTAAACTATTGGTGAACCACAAAAAATATGTAACACGCTTGTTGTTTTAACATATGTGATCTCCTTGTCACTAATAATAGCCATCTTTCTAGGTACTCTAGGTAGGGTGGGTAAACGAACCTAACAGGGTGTGTTTAGACTTGGCTTGTTTACTAGTGGATTGCACAGGTAACTCAGCCCCTGCTTGTGTTTAGCTAAGCCGAGTTCGAACTTGGCTCATCCCTGAATGAAATAAGCCAAACATGAGCCGGCTTATCTAAAAACATTTCATATTATTTATACATGAAGAATATATTTTTTATATATTACACTTATATATAGGTTAATCTAATAGTAAAATAGTTGTGTTTAATAATAGATGAATTTAACCATATGAAAATGACTAAAATACTCTTAAAATGATAGCATTTTTTAAAATGAAAAGTTACATTTTATGGTAAAAAAAGGTAACTTTGATAATTTCATAAAGTTTCTTTTTCTAAAAAGATGTTTGAGTTTTCAATTCTCTCTAAGTTCAAAAAACATATATGGATAAAAAAATTAACCATGCATTTAAAAAAACTATTGTTTTTCAAAAGTATTTTAGTTATTTTAATAAGATTAACTGCATAGTTTAATGTTATATTAACCCATATATATACACTTAATAGTTCATAGTTTACATATATATTTTTTATGCATCCTTTTTTTTGTTTTTGTTTTTTGCAACGCCCCAACACATGGTGATGTAAACTAACAGCTCCTCTATGTCATATATTCTTGTCTTTGTATATATATTTTATTCATTCTTTTTTTATATATCGAACACTCTATGTTCGGGCTTGACTCATTTAAGCTAAACGAGCTGCTCATGGCTTGGCTCGCCAGCTATATGAACCGATTGAGAACGAGTTTGTGTTTGAGCCGAGTCAAGAGCGGTTTATTTACCAGCCCTAACTGTCGGCAGCTAACTATATGTACTGAGCCTATTCCCATGCTTCTTAAAACACTAATTTTTTTCATAATTGTTTATCATGAGAAATTCAGGTGCTGTGAACTTCCCAACAAAATCATGTGCAATTCAAATTCTCACCAGTTGCAATTTTAACTATGGTGATTGTAATCATTTGAAAATTTTGGCTTCTCTTTTAATATTTTCTTTAATTGTCTTATTTCTGTATGAATATATAAAGATTTTCTCTATATTTGAAAATCAAAATTCATCACAAGCACTTTTCTTGAACGCGTGATGGAGCAAGTCAACACCATGAGCTCAGACAATTGGACAACTTGGCTCAATTTTAGAGCAAGTCAACACCATGAGCTCAGACAATTGGACAACTCGGATCAAGTTTAGAGCAAGTCAACAAACAATGGACAACTTGGCTCCAGTTTAGATTGGGCTGGACAATGATTCAAGTCAAAGAACACGCTTTGTCATCCCAGTGGTTGGCCTACTCATTTGGATTAATGGTTGTGAACTGAAGACTTGTATCGATTTTTTTGTTTGGCTCAGCGAAGAGAAAAACCCTCCCATCATCAACTGCACATTAGCAGGCCTTGGGTTAGTAACCCAGCTTCGACTTAGCGGCAAGAGATGCCCTTTGTGGGTTTCAAACTCGTGACTTTCCATCAACTTGGTGACTTTCACAAGTCGTGCCTACCAGCCTGGATAAGGAAATAAAAGTGTCATACCCATTATGGCCCTGAGTCAGTCCTCACCTTCGGCCTTTTGCAATAAGTGGCCGCCCGCGGTACTTGAATTAAACCATGATTCCTCATCTATAGTTAGGGATGCAACTGGTTCGGATCCAGAACAGCCAGTATCACAAAAGAAGCAATTTGGGAAATTGCCACTGTTGATCGAAAAAAAGGCAAATTTTGGAGAAAGCTGTTATAGGGTGCCTACCAGTTCAAAACTGCTGCTAAATATACTCTTTACCTACAGCGGCGGTTCAAAGCTGCTATAGGATTCAGATCGGAGTCAAACCCGGAACAGCAAAAAATTGCAAAACCTTCACCATTTCCCTAAGCAATGGCCCTATGTAGTAAGAAAATAAACATTATTAAACCTTGAGAATCATGCACGGTTTACGACATATTAAAGCTTTGGAGAGAGGTGAGGGTACAAATATCATGTTTTTGGAATAAAAAAGTTCATGTAACAACAATAATCCGAGTTTATGATGAGATTAAAATTGTTCATTAGACATAATCTGCCAATTGGGTATGGGTCAGTAAACTTAATGACAAATATAGATGCCGTCGCTATGCAAATGCAAGATGCTAAGACTGGGCTGCCACATGAAACAAGATGTCAATCAGAGAATCTCACATAATGTGATACAAATAGTGCTGCACACACCTAATCTTACACATTCAATAAGTTTAGCTGTCCATGTCTGAATAACAACTATTTTTTTACTTGGAGAAAAAGGTGAAAGAGAGACAATTAATGGTCATGACTTTGAGGGATACTACTGAAGAGACAAAAGACTTAACTATCAGATAGGGACCCACCAAAGATAGGCAGAATAGAGATCATGCCCATGGATCAGCAGACTCACATGGTTTTGGTTGCATGCTTCCAAAGGTAAAACATTTCAAGGAAAATTATATCCAATCCCAAGAGTGTTGATGAGTTTTTTGTTTTTTTGTTTTTAATTTATAACCTAAACGAAACTGCACTGATCATGCTGACAACTATGCCTTCATCCCAAAACAATTGGGGTCGGCGATATGAACCAAAAAAGAAAATCATTCTGGGTCTTCCACATGAATCCTTCTCCTCCAATCATTTTTATCCAATGCCATGTCCTCGGTGAGGTTCAAAGCATTCATATCCTTTCCTATTATCTCCATCCAAGTCTTACTAGGCTTACCCCGACCTCTTTTAACTAATATATTTTCTCATTTCTCCATCCTTTTAACTGGATCATCATAAGGCCTTCGCCGAATATGTCCAAACCACCGTAAATGATTCTCTCTCATCTTATTTTCAATGGGTGCAACGTCAACCTTCTTACGTATCTCCTCGTTCCGAATCTTATCTTTTATTGTATTTCCACACATCCATCTAAGCATACGCATCTCAGTTACACTCATTTTTTGAATATGATGTCTCTTGGCAGCCCAACATTTTGTACCATATAGTAAAGCGGGCCTAATAGTCGTCCTATAAAACTTTTCCTTCAACCACAATGACATTCTATGATCGCACAACATTCCAGTTGCACTTTTTTATTTCATCCACCTAACCTTTATCCTATGATTTACATCTCCATCAATTTCTCCATACTTTTGAATGATAGATCCCAAATATTTGAAATAATCATCCACCGATATTTCTTGCTCACCAAGCTTCACTACACTTCCATCACTATTTCGTTGCTTACTAAACCGACATTCCATATTTTTTGTCTTACTCTTACTCAACTTAAAACCTCTTGTTTCCAATGTCTGTCTCCATAATTCTAACTTAGCATTAACCCCAGCTCTAGACTCATCAATCAAAACAATATCATCAACAAACAACATACATCACGACACATTTTCTTGAATTGATCTCATAAGCTCATCCATCACTATAGCAAATAACAAAGGGCTTAATACAGATTCTTCATGTAACCCAACCGTTATAGGAAAATTGGTTGTCACCCCTCCACAAGTGCAGGCATTGGTTACTAATCCTTCATACATATCTTTAATTATACTAATATACTTGAGAAAAACACATTTCTTCATCATTGTCCAGTAGAGAACGTCCCTAGGTATTCTATCGTATGCCTTCTCCAAATCAATAAAAACCATATGCAAATCTTTGTTCCTCTCTCTATTTCTCTCAATAAGTTGTCTAAGAAAATATATGCCTTCCATAGTTAATCTTCCAGGCATAAAACCAAATTGATTCTCCGATATCATGACAACCTTCCTCAACCTAGACTCAATCACTCTCTCCCAAAGTTTCATAGTATGACTCATGAGTTTTATACCACGATAGTTTGTGCAATCTTATATATCACCCTTATTCTTATATAGAAGCACCAAAGTACTCTTCCTCTACTTATTAGGCATCTTATTTATCCGTTAAATCTTGTTAAAACAATTTGTCAATCATTCTAAACCTTTCTCTCTCAAGCATTTTCAAGCCTCGATAGGTATATCATATGGGCCAACTGTCTTTCTTGATTTTATTTTCTTCAAAGCCTCTGCAATTTCTTTCTTTTGAATTTTGCGCATGAAGTCACAATTCATCTCATGAAAATGAATGAAGAAGTCTCCAAGATCCTGAGCATGACTTTCATTAAATAGCTTATCAAAATAATCTTTTCATATCTCCTCATCTTTGACTAAAACCCTTTGCATTTCATCTTTGATACATCTAACCATACTCAGATCCTTCAATTTTCTATCTCTCATCTTTGCAAGCCTATAAATATTCTTCTCGCGCTCTTTGGTATTCAACTTGTCATAAACCTTCTTATATATCTTATTCCTTACGTTTCGAACTACTTTTTTAGCTTTCTTCTTTGTTATCGTATATATAGTTCTCCAAATTCTCGTTACCGTAACTCTTACTTAGATTTCTATAACACTCCTTTAACCTTAATACTTTTACAACAAATAAAGTAAAATTTAAACATATTTTCAGAGCATGGATCCAGACCTAGCTTTGTGTGGTTGTGAGTTGATTGATTGACAGGTTGGTCCCACACAATTGGGTCCAAACCCTAATCAAACCACCCCGAGACAACCCCTGAACACAATCAATTCTTAAGGTTTTTCCGACCCTCCGAAAAAAAAAAAAAAACAACTTCTCGCCGCCAAGGAAGAAAACTTTACAGCTGGATCCGGCAGCCCAGATCGATCTAACCCATACTCCCCACTTTAAAGCTGAGGGCTCCACCCATCGTTAAAGGAAACTACGTATTCCTAACGGGCCCCACACGTCGCAAATCACGCACAACCCAAGCTGGCACTTCAATTATAGCATCATCCTCGCTGTCATACTCTCCACCAATCATCGTGAACCACAATGCACGTCTAAATTTTTTTCCAAAAAAAGTCCTCGCCGGAAATTCACGAACTCGCCGGAAAACATAATTTCCCAAAGGTTCTTTTTTTCTTGGGGATCCAAGAATTGCTTTACATAATTGATCAACAAAAAAAAAAGAGGGGAAGAGTAAAAAAGCGAAAATTCCACCGAAAATAATGGTTATGGGACTCTCTTCCAGTAGAGGGAAAAAAAAGGAGAGAAAATATACAAAAAAAGGATTTTAGCTAATGGATTGATTTTCCGCCACCACCAGCACGGTGGTGGTACCCGTAATACGAGAGGTACCACCGGACGAACTTCTTCAGGCCGGTCTGCAGATCGGTGGTGGGCTTGTACCCGAGGTCCCTCTGAGCCAGGGAGATGTTGGCGTGGGTGAAAGGGACGTCGCCGTTCCCGGGCATCTCCACCACGTTCTTCTTCGCCTTCACCTTGAGGTACCGCTCGAGGATGCCCACCATGCTCGGCACCGTCACAGGCGACGTGTTCCCGAGGTTGTAGATCCGGTAATCCGCCGGCCCCCTCTTCTTCCCGCCACTTCCGGTGCTCTTCCCGGCGGTATCGAGCGCGGCGACGCACCCCTTCACGACGTCGTCGATGAACGTGAAGTCCCTCGCGAGGTCCGTCCTCCCCTTCCCGCGGTACACCGTGATGGGCTTCCCTTGCAGGATGTTGCGCGTGAAGAAGAAGTACGCCATGTCCGGCCGCCCCCAGGGGCCGTACACCGTGAAGAACCGGAGCCCGGTAACGGACAACCCGTAGATGTGGTTGTAGGTGTGGGTGATCTCCTCACCGGCCTTCTTGGTCGCGGCGTAGAGCGACGCGGGGCGGTCGGTGCGGTCGGACTCCGAGAAGGGCACCTCCTCGTTGAGGCCGTACACCGAGCTGGACGACGCCCAGACGACGGCCGGCTGGGGGTTGGCCGACCGGCAGGCCTCCAGGAGGGTGACGAGCCCGGCGACGTTGCTGTGCACGTAGGACGCCGGGTTCTCGATGGCGTACCGGACTCCGGCCTGGGCAGCCAGGTGCATCACGTGGGTGAAGGCGACGAGGTCGAAGAGCTTGGCCAGGAGCCGGGCGTCGTTGATGTCGCCGGCGACGACGAAGACGCCGATGTCGGCGAGGATTCCGACGCGAGCCTTCTTGAGGGAGGGGTCGTAGTAGTCGTTGAAGTTATCGAGTCCGACGACGCCGTCGCCGCGTTTCCGGAGGGCGAGCGAGACGTGGGTGCCGACGAAGCCAGCGGCGCCGGTGACGAGCACGCTCATCCCGCGGGATCGGTTCGGGAGGGCGGACTCGCGGACACGATTCTCCCACTGGCGGCCGCCCCACGAGACGACGAAGTAGCGCGTGCCCGTGTCCATGAAGCTCTGGAAGCTCAGGTACGAGAGGGTGAGCGCGATGAGGAAGACGGCCCACACGAACATGGTCGACGTCGACGCGAAGCACCGGTGCAGCTGCCGGTTCATCGCGTTGTTCGTCCGGTCGATCTTCACCTTTCCCGGCGTCGACGGGAAGAACTGGTCGTCCTCCGGCGCCCTCATCTCTATCTGTCTCTCTCTATATCGCCGGTAAGGTTAGGAATGGACGGGTGTTATTTGGTGTTGGGAACAGATGCAGGGTCAAGAGCGAAGCATCTGCTGGGGAGGCCGTCGATGGGTGACTTGCATTTATAGAGAGAGAAGACGCGTTGTACCGCGTTAACCTACCGCGCCAGGTATTTGAATGGAATTATTTTTACCATTCTTGTCCAGTTTCGTAATTATTGTATTTCTTTAGGGTGGTGATTATTGATTAAAAAAAAAGGTCATATGGTGCCTTGCCTTTGTCAAGTGGTGCTTTTTTCAAGGGGCAGATAATTTACTGGGTTGCCATTCTCTCTTTTTTTGTGTTTATTGGTGGTGTTAAATGTTGATGGGTGGGTCTTTTAGTCTTTCGGTTGTGAATTTTGGACCATTGACGTATTGAAACTTAAAAAAAAAAGGGAAAACAAAAATGTTGGGGACATGTTTTTCTTGTGTCAATGGATGAGCGCTTTCACTGCTTTGATTTAATGACCTTAAGCTGTTGGACAGCTTGAATACTTTGGCTTCTTTGATTTTGAAATTTGGTTTAGTTTTTGTTTTATAAGTCTGTCAACTTTATAAACATAATTCATTGTAATAGGCATTTTTGCTAAAAACCCGGATCCAATCAAGTTGTAAATATCGGGTTTTAAGCAAGTCAGATCTGGATTTGGTTTTCATGTTTTTTTCATCCTACTCCAAATCCAAATAAGTCTATTAGATGCCATCGACATCCCTACTACAAGGTATACTCAGCTTCAACCTTATGAGAAAGGGCACCTTTCGTTGGTTTTGAAACGTGGTCGTCTTATGTATAAGTGACAAGCCATGATCGCCTCTAACCAAGAGGGCTGAGCCCTTGTGTGCTTTACTTGGTTTTTAAGTGAGCCATTCTATCATAATAGATGTTTTTTTTTTTCCTGAAAGAATGTCGTTAATTTTTGTAAGGAAAAGAAGCTCAGACACGTGTGAACTTTGACAAAGGAATTTCTTTTCAATAATCGTATTTTGGATGACCTCTGCAGGTAAAAAACCAGGAAAGCCCTAGACCCGTTGCCACCGGTGAGGTGAGCAATTGTCTCCTCCATACCCCCCCAACCAATCACTCTATTTATTTGCACTTCCGACCGATGGAACCGGTCATCCAGCGAAGGAAGGGACCTGGAAACCGGAAAAACAGGGATCCGTAGAACGTAGTCTTTTCTTTGTCCGTGTGGAGGGTACTAGTACTACCTTATTCGTCAATCTAAATTTCCTAAAATACCCTTGAATAAACCATTATTACATAGGGGTGTCAACGGCTCGGGTTTATCCAGACCCGACTCAGGGTATAGTTTATAAAATTTTATACGGGACACGGGCCCGACCAGAGTTCCGATTAATACATGGATCCAGGTATAATTTATAAAATTTCATACCAGACCCGGACCCGACCAGAGTTCCGATTAATACATCGATCAGGGTATAGTTTCATACTAGACCCAAGCCCGACCAGAGTTTCATTTAAGACCTCTCTCTCTCTCTCTCTCTCGCTATATATATATATATATATATATATATATATATATATATATATATATATATAGCCAAACCGCCCTCCTAAAAGAAGTATATAGTTAAAGAATAAAGTATAAGGGCGTTGGACCTTTCAAATTTTAAGAATTAGAAATTATGAAATCTTGGTATGTTGTATTTGACATAGGCTTTATAATCAAACTAAATTTGTATTCTTGAAAAATGTTATAACAGGTTGGATCACATAAAAATTTCAGAATAATTTGTTTTTTCATTAATCATTAATATAAGTTCACTAATATTTAGTGATTTAACTTTTACATACCTTTCATATGTCTATAATAGGCGTGACAACTCTAAAAATTGTTCCTAATTTCACAACTTTCTCTCTTGCTCTTGCTTGGTAATCCCACGTCCCCATGTGCATCCCATCATGGTAAATCAGTTTAACTTTCAAGAATTTGTCTTTTATCGTAATGGTTGAATGTAAAAAATTGGGACACTCTCTCTCTCTCTCTCTCTCGTTTTTTTTTCTTTGCAGGACTTATCTAGCTACATTTACGTGGAGGGAATGTACTTTGAATATTTATGTTAAAAGAAAGAAACCCTATGCATTTGTAAAGAACGCTGCTAACTACTGAAAGCTAACATTTCTAGCTTGTTTCTCATCAACTACCAGCCTATGCAATGGCCTTATCTCTCACAATTACTCACCTTCCCTATCTTACTCGATATCGACAGCATCATCACCTTTAGCAATTCTGTCACTGCCAAAGAGATAGAGTAACTAAAATATGTTTACTGGTATGAACCAAGATTTTTTTATTTTTTATTTTTTAATGCACGGTAAGGATGTGATTTAGATGCTTGGTTTTATAGAAATACACTCTTGGATCATCCAATTATGATGTATAAGAAGAATCTTTTAAGGGATGAAAATCAAATCAATGGCTTAAAATTTTCATAAATATTCAAGCACAACAAATTGCATTTCTTGATCCGATTAAGATGGTTCAACAGTAGATTCCTAGCAAATGGACCACGCAGAATGCATCTGCAAAGTTAGATTTGCAAAAATACCTATAAAATTCTTGATTCATACCAGCAAACATATTTCAGTTTATATATATATATATATATATATATATATATATATATATATATATATATATATATATATATAATTTGGTGTGGACTGATAGATTATGCGAATGTACATCATTTATTTATAGACAAGTTTTGGCCATTTTCTTCTTGTGTCGAAGAGCCTTTTTTATCAATAGAAGCAGTGGAAACAAAATTACCATACAGGCGAAGAGAGCTAGGCTTCATTGAGCAAAACCCAAGAGAATGGGACAAAGGGTGCCGTAAAACTGTTTTTGTTTTTCTAAAGCAAGAGGGGATAACCCTCACGGGATTTAAACCCTTTGACCCATTTGTTTCGATAGTGATTTGAAAAATTAACAAAAATTCTATGTTAAATAATTGTATATTATTATTGATTTCACTTTTTGCCATTTTTTGGGGGGTCATATATGTAAATTTGCTTTACTTGCATATATAAATAGGAAGAAGTAAGGATCAAATGAGGTAACCGATAGTGAAATTGAACCTATATATGTCATTGGGCACGCCATTTAGGGTCCCATATCTATGGAACACGATGCGACTTGGGACACGTACCACATGGCAATGTGAATTATTTTACTAAAAATTTAATATTTTTTTTTATGATTTTTGTTATATTTTTAATAACAATATATTAATATATGAATAGTATTTCGTAAACGATTAAATAACTAAAAATTCCATATCTTTTATATCCTATTTCTTAAACACTTTGTCAATTCACACCTTGTACTCATGGTCCCTATTCATGTCCATGCCCTTGTGACATAGAGTTACACTTAGGGGTATCAACCGGTCAGGTTTACCTGGACCCGACCCGAACTAAACCCTGCAGAGGCAGGGTATGGTGATAAATAATAAGACTCGATTCAAACCCGGGTCTGGACCTGAAGGTCCGATTAATACATGGACTCGGGTACAATTTGTGAAATTTTATACCAGACCCGGGACCTGACCTGATCAGTTCCGATTAAGACCCACTTTTTTTCAATGTAATATTGATAAAAAAGTATGGTTTTACCAGGTATGGTCTGGGTCAGGCACTACAACAATCCAGTGGATTAGCGACGACCTAAATCCGTCGCTAACAAGATTAGCGATGGATTAACGTCGGATGAGCGACGAATATCTTTCATCACGAATTTCTCGACGCTAATAAGCGACGACATATATTCGTCGCCCATTCTGTCGCTAAGTAGTGACATACTGTATATGTCGCTAGTTTCGTCGCTAAGTTGCGACGGAATAACGAATGACAACTTCCGTCGCAAGGCCGTCGTTACTAAACGGCGACTTCGGTTTGGCGACGGATTTATATCTGTCGCTACCTACAACGGTAATGATAAATAGCGATGGATATATCTATCGCTACCTACAACGGTAATAATAAATAGCGATGGATATATCCGTTGCTAATCCATCGCAAACAAGGAAAAAAATTAAAATAACTATTTGAAAATTAAATATCGAGAAAAAATTTCTCGTACAATCTATATTTTCTGTGAATAAAAAACAAAGTACACATAAAAATACATATAAAAGGAAACTAAAACAATTAATCGTTCCACTTTAAAATTCGCAAGTTATAATTATTTACAATTCAACATTTACATTTTCGAAATAAAAAGAAAGTAGAACAAATTCAACACATTAATTTAATCATCGTCAAGATTTTGTGCATCTTCTTGTTCATTGTCTTGATCTGTCCCTTCAGCTCCACTACGCTGATTATCGCCAACAACCTACACAAAAAAAGAAAGGTCAGTATTGATAAACAAAATATATTAAAATAAATTATACATTATATGTGATTCTATCATGAATGATATGTGTTCTAAGGCAGTAAAAAAATTCTATATGTGATTATATCATGCTCATATATGCTCTAAGGCAGTCAGAAAAACTCTATATGTGATTTTACCATTCTCATATGTGCTCTAAGGCAGGCAAAAAGCTGTATATGTGATTCTATTATGCTCATATGTGTTCTAAGGCAGTCAAAAAACTGAATATGTGATTATATCATGCTCATATGTGTTCTAAGGCAGTAAAAAAACCTTTATATGTGATTCTATCATGCTCATATGTGCTCTAAGGCAGACAAAAAACTTTATATGTGATTCTATCATGCTCATATGTGTTCTAAGGCAGACAAAAAACTTTATATGTGATTATATCATGCTCATATGTGTTCTAAAGTTGTTCTGTCATGCTCATATATGTTCTAAGGCTGACAAAAAACTGAATATGTGATTATATCATGCTCATATATGTTCTAAGGCAGTCAAAAAACTTTATATGTGATTCTATCATGCTCTTATGTGCTCTAAGGCAGTCAAAAAACTTTATATGTGATTCTATCATGCTCACATGTGTTCTAAAGCAGGCAAAAAACTGCATATGTGATTATATCATGCTCATATGTGTTCTAAAGTAGTCATAAAAACTGTATATGTGATTCTACCATGCTCATATATGCACTAAGGCAGTCAAAAAATTATATATGTGATTCTATCATGCTCATATGTGTTCTAAGGCAGGCAAAAAACTGAATATATGATTATATCATGCTCATATATGTTCCAAGGCAGTCACAAAAACTTTATATGTGATTCTATCATGCTCTTATGTGCTCTAAGGCAGTCAAAAAACTGTATACATGATTCTATCAAGCTCACATATGTTCTAAAGCAGGCAAAAACTGTATATGTGATTATATCATGCTCATATATGTTTAAAGGCAGTCAAAAAAACTATATGTGTGATTTTACCATGCTCATATATGCTCTAAGGCAGTCAAAAAACTGTATATGTGATTCTATCATGCTCACATGTGTTCTAAAGTAGGCAAAAAACTGTATATGTGATTATATTATGCTGATATGTGTTCTAAAACAGTAAAAAAAACTGTATATGTGATTCTACCATGCTCATATATGCTCTAAGGCAGTCAAAAAACTATATATGTGATTCTATCTTGCTCATATGTGCTCTAAGGCAGGCAAAAAATTGAATATGTGATTATATCATGCTCATATGTGTTCTAAGGTAGTCAAAAAAACTTTATATGTGATTCTATCATGCTCATATATGTTCAAAGGCAGTAAAAATATTATACTAAAATATTATATAAAAGGTCAGTATTGATAAAAAAAAATATACTGAAATAAATTATATCCAATGCACCAAAGTTAAGGTAATCAAAGTTATATGAAATCTAACGACATGCAATATATCGCATGAAACTTTCATACCTAAGAGGCACCTGCAATTGAAGTTCTCATGTTCTGCAAAAAACTGTTGAACTCAGCTCGGAGAACGTCGGCGATGGTATCATGGAAGTAGTCATGCATTGTGTCCTTAACGATCTCGCGTACATCATCACTGGAAAAAATAAGATGCTTGGAGTTTATGTCGACGAAAGAAGTCTGTGAGCCGTGACCGGAGAAAGCAACAACAGTTGAGGTGTTCATATTACTCTCAAACCCGAACACACGACCCTTTCTAGGTTCATCTGCTGCAGTCACCTATACTGCAGGATCAAATGATGGATGCTGAGTAGAGTCATCGTCATATCGCTCTACCATCTGTTGCTCATATGCCTCCTAAAAAATAATGTTTACAGTATGCATTAATAATTAAGAATTACAATGTTTATAATAACTTGTATATTACAATAATTATTAATAGAATAAATACATATCGTTGTCGTTCTTGCCTTCTCTGATACGAAGTCTTTCGTGGTCTTCCGTTTATGTGTTTCAACAAACACATTCTTATATGGTACAATATCTCCTTTTTCTGCTTCCTGCGAAGTTAAATGATAAAAGATTTAGTTAACAGGTTTGCAACAATACTTATAAAATTGATAATATATATATATATATATATATATATATATATATATATATATATATATATATTGATGAGTTACCATTTTCTTTAGATGACTCTCAAAAGTCTTAGATCCACCTGTGTGTAGATGGGCTTCAGGCATTTTTGCTCGATTTTGTGCAGCCTTCGCAGAGCGATTTCAAAATGCATCCCCCGCCCACTTGTCGCACATTCCCTCCCAATAATCTCTCCTGATAGTAATAGGGTCATGACCCTTTCACTGTAGTGAATCATCTATTCCGTCAGATGCTTTTTTATTGCAGTCTTCATATTGTGCAGCATGTCTGCAAATCGATTGGCAGTCACCCTCTGCCACACCTTCTTTGCATCATGTTCCTCCATCGTAGTCGCGAAGCGATTCAAAGCCTATATATATTTTCAGAAAGTTAGTAGACATGACTATAAAAAAAATTAAATATGAAACTCATTAACTATAACAAACAACTGTATACCGTGAATAAGGACCACAATCTGTCTATCGCCACTTTTGGATACTCTTTTCATTGAGCGACTGATCCTGGTAGATGTTGAAGAAGTGAATTCCTAATCTCGCGTACTACTTCTTGTGGCTCAAACCTCATGCTGCACATGAATTGGTACACAGTAAATATCAATATAAAATATTTATAAGATATGCAATAAGTGAAAACAAAATACTTGCGGACGATTATCGATATACACTATTCGAATGAGTCTTCTTGTGCCAGACTGAGAAGACTCTGCATCTTGTGTTGGTTCCTAACTTGTATGATCAACTAGTGTAGGTGGGTCATGTACAAGCGAAACATCATCTGTAAAAAAATATGTTAGAAATTCTCAGAATGCGCATTTCAACTAATCAAGCATCCAATTAGTTAAATGATATACCTATCACAGGAGCTCGTGAAGATGAAGGCTAGGCCTGGCTACTACTGGATGAACGACCTCTGTAAGTTCCACAAACCATATTCTAACAAATAAAAAATGTCATACAATACATTCAAATAATTTGCATCAAGTATTACAATACATTCAAATAATTCAAATCATTCACATCATTGCAATACATTCAAATCATTCACATCAAGTATTACAATATATTCAAATAATTCAAATCATTCACATCAAGTATTGTAATACATTCAAATCATTTGCATCAAGTATTACAATACATTCAAATAATTGAAATCATTCACATCAAGTATTGCAATACATTCAAATCATTCACATCAAGTATTACAATACATTTAAATAATTCAAATCATTTACATCAAGTATTGCAATACATTCAAATAGAGGTTTGTATTACAAGATTTTGCTCACTAGCTTGAGAATTCTTCTTCATCACTTGTTTGACTTTCTTCTTCTTTTTCTTCTTTATTGTTTGCCCATCCACTTGGTATATCATTTAGATCACATTCTTCTATGAATGTTTCATCGATAAATGAAGATATGACATGCATATCATGCGCAATATCGTGACCATAAGAGAAGTTATAAATATCATCTGATTGATAGAGATCACTGTCTTCAGCTAACTTGTCTTCCTGTAACTGATCATACTCAGGGTATAGTTTAGACTTCACCTTGCAAACTGCCCACCATTCATTTCTATCTGACTTTTTTGTACTCGGATATGAAGTATAATAAACTTGTTAAGCTTGCGAGGCTAATATGAATGGTTCATATGTTCCAAACCTTGATTTATGATTCACCTCCACAGTGCCTGAGGCTTTGTCGAGTCTTGGTGCAGTTGAATCAAACCAATGACACTTGAATAAAGTTACCCTATTATTTATGCCTAAGTAAGTCAACTCCATTATTTCCTCTATAACACCATAGTAATCATGTTCATTTTCACCGTAGTTGTTACCCTTGACACACACGCCACTATTCATCGTTGATTTGTTTATACCGTAATCTTTTGTATGGAATTAATAATCATTTATGATGTACCCGTTGTAACATTGCACAACTTTGGTCAGACCATTTTCTAAATCACATATTCCTTGATCTTTAACATCACCATGGCGGACCTACACACAAACATAAACAATGATTGTGATCACGACCAATTAAGTAACTTAGTGTTGTTTACAAGTACACAATTTATGTTAGCGTCCTTACCAACTGTTTCAACCACTCCACAAACTTAGTTTCACGTTCTTTTTGTACTTCTGCATCAGTGAGATGTGAAATTTCTCTTCGCAACTCCAGATCAAATCGTCTGCAAACCACAAATACTTATATTACCGAACCATGTATGCACGTATAGAACATAAAAGGATTTATAATTGTGTTGCGTCTATATATACTTACTCGATGTATGGGTCGATCACTGAGCAATTAAAAAGAATATAGATATGTGTTGCGTCTTGCTCTCGATCTGTCAAGAGTCTTGATCGGCAAATACCAAATGCATGCCCAAGTGGTTGAAATATCGACAGCTTGTCAGTTACAGTAAACTGTTCTCCATCATCGTTAAGCGGGCATGCGTAATGTGTTGGAATATGAGGTTCAAAGTACATCGATGAGAAATTTGAAATCTCTTCTAAAGTGTATGCCTCACAAATAGAGCCTTCTACTCTTAATTTATTACAAACCTTTTTTTTAAGGTCAAACATGCATCTGTCAAAAATATACATTTCAAATTTGAAATATTTTTCATTGAAGAGACCAATATAAGAAAACATATACCTTTCAAATAGGTACATCCATTGATATTGCACAGGGCCACCAACCCTTAGTTCATATGGCAAATGTATGATCAAATGTTCCATAACATCGAAAAATGCTGGCGGAAAAATCTTTTCTAGCAGACAAATAGTGGTGATGGCAGAGTCCTCGAGATTCTTTATATCAAATACTACGACTTCCGATGCGCATAATGTTCTAAAAAATCCACTCAACTCAGACAATACCCTCCATATAGGTTTGTCTAACATATCATGGAATGCTAAGGGTATCAATTGTTGCATAAAGATATGACAATCATGGCTCTTCAACCCATATAACTGTCCATCGTCAATCTTCACAACCCGAGCAATGTTAAAGACATATCCATCTGAAAATCTCAACTGTCTCAATCATTGACATGCATGCTTTATTTGATCAGGTCCAAGCATGTACTTTGCCTTTGGTTTCAGTACTTTGCCATAATACTCTTTGAGTTCCAATTTTGGTCTTTTACATATTACTTTTAAATCCAAACGGGCCTTCGGATTATCCTTCATTTTTCATTTAACATTCATTATTGTATTGAACATATTATCAAACACATTTTTCTTCACATGCATCACACCCAAATTATGTCGTATCAATAGGGTCAGCCAATATGGTAGTTCCCAAAAAATAGATTTGTTTGTCCAATTATGATCATTCTAAAATCCAAGGAAGGGTGTCGGACTGCGAGTATCTGTTAATACATCTGAAAAGTATCGCAATCTTCTTAAAATCTTTATGTCAGACAATCTTGTGGATGAATCTTCCATTTCAATTATGCCTGCTCTAAACACATTCCTTTGTCATCGAAACGGATGGTCGCGGAGTAGAAATCGACGATAGGACTCAAACCAGCAAGACTTACTTCCATGCGTCAATCTAAAAGCTTTGGTATCCTCCATGCAGTACGGACATGTCAACCTCCCATGTATGCTCCAACCAGATAACATACCATATGCAGGGAAGTCACTGATAGTCTATAGAACAACGACCTTCATATTGAAATTTTATTTTTTGTGGGCATCATACGTGGTAACATCGTCATTCCACAATACTTTTAGTTCATCAATCAATGGCCTTAAATATACATCAAGATTTTGGCCAGGTGAGGTCGGACCAGGGATCAACAGAGACAAGAAAAGATTTAGATGCTTCATACACAAGCTTGGTGGAAGGTTGTATGGAGTTACAAATACTGGCCAGCATGAGTATGAAGTTGATCTACCCTCAAATGGATTAAATTCATCTGTACATAAACCGAGTCTAACATTTCTCACTTCCATTGCGAATTTCTGATGAGTATAATCAAAGTGCTTCCAAGCTTCCGCGTCAACAAGATGCGTGATCTTGTCTTCATTGTGTCAAACTTTATTTGCATGACATCTCATGTGTTTAGCTGTCCTTGAAGACATATACAATCGTTGCAATCTAGGAGTGATAGGAAAGTAGCAGAGGGACTTGTATGAAGCTTCTTTTAATCTCGTACTACCATTGTCTCTTGTCTTTGGCTTGAACTGAGGATGCCTACATGACGAGCATGATATGTTGTTTTCCTGATCCTTGAAATACAACATGCAGTGATTTGGACAAGCATCAATCTTTTTATACCCCATACCTAGAGCGTTGACCATAACCTTCGCACGATAGAAATTTTGTGACAATTTCTCATCTTTGGGCAACATACCATTCACAATCATGCACAAACAGTCAAAACATGATTGACTCAAATTATACTCGGACTTCAAATTTATTAGTTGAAGAACTGCAGACAAGATAGTTTGACTCTCGCAACCATTCCAAAGTGGCTCATCAGCATCTCTAAGTAAATCATAAAATCTACTAGCTGCATCGTTTGATGATTCTTCATCTACTGCAGTTCTTACATCACTAGGACTCATAGCAGAACTCAGTTTTGTTCCTGTGGCAGCAAATATCAAATCCATATATGGATTATCGTACACCATATTCACCTGTGCATCAAAATTGTTTCTAAATTCTTCTCCATGAAACGTCCAATTCTGATAATCACTCACAAAACCCTTCCTGTATAGGTGATGTCTAACGCCATGAGGTTCTACAAATCGATTATTCTTACAAATCTTGCAGGAACACCTAATCCGACCTATGGGATCCACTGTACTGACACTTGCCGTTGCAAATTCAATAAAACTTTCAACATCATCCATATATTTATGCAATAACTCATTGTCAACTATCCTACGGTACATCCATTCACGGTTTGCAGTCATTTTGTCGTATGATGTTACGAATAGTATCCTAACCAGTTAAAAGAGAATCATCAGAATGTTATGATGAAGAAAATATCGAATTTATCATGCAATATATGATGTTATACAATCACAAGAATTATGATGCATGCATTGATAACTTAATATTTTCATGTGCAAACTATTCATGATATGATACATTCATTTGAAGCATGCTTTCGTTATACAATTTCACATGAAAGTCATAACCAAATTGAAAATAACTACATGCAATCATGGATACAATCATATCAAACATTGCAATACATTAAAATCATTCATATCAAACAAATGTCAAACATGTACCTGCAGCAAACACACTTCAATATTCCGCTAACTACTACCATACCTAGCATGGAATCCGTACTCCAAAAATAAGAACATTTCTATTCTCATACATTAAAATCATGCTCAGCATGATCTCCAAACTCCAACAAAGCAGTCCTAGATATCAACAACTAAGTGAGTGTGTGAACAGTAAAATGTTGCATCCAATAAATTAAATAACATGTGATGGACTTGCATCACTTACTCACCACGGGTATTTACCTGATTTGCATTGTTTTTGTCACTTACTTATCATGGGTGACGAGGCACAAGCAGGTTCCGTTGAGAAATCTGCAAGAGACACTGTGTTAAAATGAAGTCACCACCTGCAGGAAAAAAAACGAGGCAAGGACGTCCTCCCGCCGAAAAAGCAAGGGGTTGGGGGCCAACCCCCTGCTCGAATAAAAAAAACGATAGGAGGGCGTCCCCCTATCAAATAAAAAAAATGAGGCATGAGAGCGACCCCTACCGAAAAAAAACAAATGAGGCAGGGGTCGCCCCCCTGCCGAAAAAAAAGAGGCACGGGGGTGACCCTCTGCCTGAATAAAAAAATGAGGTAGGGGGGCGACCCTCTGTCTGAATAAAAAAACGAGGTAGGGGGCGCCCCCTGCCAAAACAAAAAAACGAGGCAGCGGGTCGCCCCCCTGCTGAAAAAAAAGTGGCAGGAGGGCGACCCCCTACCGGAAAAGCAGGGGGCGACTCCCTGCCCGAATAAAACAACGAGGCAGGGGGGTCGACCCCTGCCTGAATAAAACAACAAGGCAGGGGGGGCACACCCCCTATCGGGAAAAACAAAACGCCGCAGGGGTCGCCCCCCTGCCGGAAAAAACAAACGAGGCAGGAGGGTTGACCCCTTGCCGGAAAAAACAAAATACGGCAGGGGGTGACCCCCTGCCGAAAAAAATAGAATGCGGTTGGGGGTCGCCCCCTGCCGAAAAAAATAAAATGTGGCAGGAGGTGACCCCCTGTCGGAAAAAACAAAATGCGGCAGGGGGGCGACCCCCTGCCGGAAAAAATAGTACGCAGCAGGGTGTTGCCCCCCTACCGAAAAAAACCAAATGCGGCAAGGGGCGACCCCTTGCCGAAAAAAATAGAACGAACGCGGCAGAGGGCGACCCTTTGTCGAAAAAAATAGAATGCGGCAGGGGGCAACCCCCTGCCGAAAAAAATAGAAGGGGCAGGCGCCCCCCCTCCCCTGCTGAAAAAAAAGGAACACTTTACCTGCGACGGGTGGCAAAACGGGGGGTGACGGGCGGCGGACCGGGGAGCGACGGGCGGCGGACCAGGGAGTGTGTCGGTCAGTGGGGCGACGGGCTGGGCGGAACGAGGGGCGACGGGGCGGGGAGTGCGTCGGGCGGCGGGCGACGGGTCGGGGAGTGCATCGGGCGGCTGAGGGCGGTGTCGGGAGGGCGGGAGAGAGGAAACAGAAAAAGAGGGAAAATGGCTCTAGTTAGGGATTTACGCGAAAATTAGTGACGTCTTTAGCGACGGAATTAGTCCGTCGCCAAGCCATCGTAAATTTATAGGAGTTGTTAGCGACATAATATTTCTGTCGCTGACGTCGTCGCTAAGTAGCGACAGAAAACCTTTCGTCGCCCAATCCGTCGCTAATCGTCACGTGTGTTGCGACAAAAATAGGTCGTCGCTACGTAGCGACGGATTTAGCGACAGACGGTTTCCGGTCGTTACATCCGTCAATATTACAAATCTTAGCGACGGATTAGTTTCTCTCGCTAATCCGACGCAAAGTTACGACGGAAAAAATCCGTCGCTAATATCCATCGCTACTTCGCATTTTTCTTGTAGTGTGGTTCATGTAGTTCTTATCGGGTCCGGGTATGATTTTTTTTTATAGTGGACCTGATTAGATATGTGTTCGGACCCGATACCATACCCGAAAACTGGGTCCAAGTCTAGTACCACCTAGGTCCGAACCAAACCCGACCCGTTGACACACCTACTTGTACTATCATAACCAAGAGGTCTCGAGTTCAACTCATGAGGGTCCCTTGGCTTGATTATCAAAAGAAAAAGGAAGAATAATAAGAACATTTAATAAAAAAATATTTTAAGATGACATCCAGTTAGCCCTTGCGGCGTGGCCTAATTGGTTAGGGTAATAGTTGGGATGTTCAGAGGCCCTGGACATCAGGAGTTGGATACCTCTCGCGACATACTCATGAGGAGTATCGAGCAGCACAATTGGGACTTGGTCCAATCTCCCAGGGTCTACTACTATAGCATGGGGCCAATTAGGGCTTGATCCTCATGAGTCCCTTGACATCAAGGAATCAGGAGATGGCATCATTTTTTTTCTCTATAAGGATCAGAAAACTGCCGCTGGACTATGCCTGCCAACTTGCGGTCGCTTTTCAGATGACATAAAACTGTAGCGCACCTCTCGACCCCAGGGCGTCACCTTGATTTGGCTATTACGCAAAAGGCTGACATCTGCAGGATTCGAACCCTAGACTGCCCATCTAGCGGCCTGGGTCCATCCCACTATGTCAAACCCCTTTGCATCTTGTTTTAATTTAATACTTACAAGGAAGTGCACTGGAAAGTCTAGATCATCAAATGAATGTATAATGCAAATTCTCTTCTTTTTATATTTGTGTTGTTATTTACATGTAAGAAAGGGACAGATGCTTATCTTATTATAATTGATTAATTACAATGAAGTGCACTCAAAGTCTGGATTATAAAAAGCGTTTGATCATGCAAATTCGAAAGGTACAAATTCTTACATCTTTATTCCTTTATGTAACCTAGAGTGCCTTGGAAGACATTACTTATAAAGGCCAACATAAAATATAGTGTGCAGTCATTGTAATTATGAGCAAAGTATACTTTATTACTTGGGGTAGAATGATATTTGCTCGATGGTTAGGTTGTGCATAACCAGCAATAGGTTGATTTAGGGGAGAAGGAAGCTTGGTGGTCGCTCACTTCCATCCAGTAGTCCAGTGCATTAGGGGTGGCAATCGGGTCAGGTCGGAGGGTTGGCGGGTCAGAATACCTCAACACGAACACGACCCGTTTATTAAACGAATCAAATGTGGCAAACACGAACACGACCCATTTATTAAACGGGTAACCCGACACGACACAGTTAACCCATTTAATAAACGGGTCGGGTCGACACGACACGATTACATGACACTGTGACTTGTTTATTACACGGGTCGACCCAATAACATAGACATTTTTGTTTACGATTTGGTTTTGTTTGGACTATTGGTCAAACAGGAGTTAGGGTTACATAAGTTAATATATATATATATATATATATATATATATATATATAAACGGGTTGCGGGTTGACGAGTTTGTGTAAACGTGTTGACCCATCCGCCTAACCCATTTATTAAATGGGTCAAACGGGTTGGCGGGTTGGCATACCCCTAACACGAACACGACCCGTTTAATAAACGGGTTAGGTGAGTCGACCCGTTTACGACACAAACCCATTTAAGCCAAACCCTAACCCAGCTAAGAAGCCGGTTGGCGGGTCAGGTCAGATTTTGCCACCCCTGGCATAGAATGGAAGATTCTTACCCGGCGGGGTAAACTTTCACCTGTGAACAAATTTTTTTTTTTATTCTTTATAGTTGTCATTTCATCCTTCATCATGGAAGTAGCCCTTCTCGGATTCCTCCCTCACGCCACGTAGCAGCGTGTTATGATCGTAGTTTTTTAGGTTTTGGGTTCGAATCCCATCGAGCTTGCCCATAAAAGAAATGTTATGATTGTATAAATTGCATCAAAAGAGTGTGCAACTTTTTGTCAACATGACTTCAACATAAAAGAATTTCAAAGGTTAGGTACCTTTTTCTTTTTTTTTACTAATAGGGGAGATCCACCTCACTCAAAAGATCATCTGTGTAAAACCCCAGGTCTCCCTTGCCTACTAGGGAGTACACAAAGCTTTGATCTTTCGACAAGGAACACATATCTCTTGTCCAACCCCTCTCCCTCCCCCGAATCAAATGAGAGATCCTCATATATCTTTTGTGCTCGATGGGATTCGAACCTTCAATCCTTCAGGTAAGGACCGAGTGTTTGAATCGATTTTGTCAAAATCGTATTGGCTATCGAACCGTTTGGCCAACGATTCAGGAGAATTGGCCGATACTGATTCTCAAGTGAATCATTATGAATCAGCTAAAAAATAATTAAAAACTATTACATGTCAATCAGAACGTGACACATGTTAAAACTATTAAAATAATATTAAAAAATAATTATAAGCATTTTTATATTTATTAAAAAAGAGCTGATTCAGGTTAGTATTGTATCGATTTTCATGCTGAAACGATACGAATCGGCGGATTCAGGCGAAATTTGCGAAGATACCAACAACAGTGATTTGAATCACCTTAGATCTTGGCATGAGGTCGCATGCCACATCTGTGTGCGGTGTGCCCCCACACCAGATCAGATCCTTAGATCTCAGACGCCAAGGATTTAAACAACCTTTTAAGTAGCACATTGCCCAAGTGCTGGTAGGACCAAGCTATCAATTAATCCCCAACTTTCTTGTAGACTTTGAAGTTCATGAACTAGGTCAATCTTTCACCAAGGCTTCAACCCCTTCAGTAATAGCAAGTGGGCTTTTTCAGTGGTCAATGTTCTACATGCTTGATTTTGGAGGAAATGACTCTGGGATGATTCTGACATGTGAATAGGTTTCTACAAGTTTTGAAAATGGATGGTTTAAAATTTTCATAAATATGTAATGCTTAAAAACTCATATTTTTCATCAAAAAATACTATCCAAGTATCGTTTTCTAGTAAACCCACTATGCTTAAGGGTCAGATTTTCGAAAAGTACCTTCAAAACCCCCATTCACTTGCAGTAGGCACCTACTGTGTGTGTGTGTGAAGCATTGCTATGGGTGTATTAGTTTAACTTGGGTTAAATATAAACTCCTTTCTTTGAAATATAACTTGAGATCACAAATACATAAAAGATAAAAAGTACAAATCTCTTATGTGCAAACTAATCCATCTTCCCTTATGGATCAGCTAAATCGATGCACATGCATCGAAACAATATTGCTAGATCCTAGTCATTGAATCACTACAAACAATAGGTAACAAGCAAACAGTACAGAAATGGATCGTTGGTTCCTACAAAAATATAATTGCCAACTAATGCATAATTTTCTCAAGGAACTAAGAGTGGCCTCTTATTAATTAAACTTTTCAAGGCCCTCTTGGCTTTTAGTACTTATAGGAATGTAGCAACAACTGTATAATATCTGTGATTTCTTTGGTGGTAATTGCTTGTCAATTAAGACAAGAAGATTGCCATTTATTTTCCCAGAGACCAACTGGATTTTCTGATCACTTGTACCAACAAGATCTCTAGCCCTTGAAAGTTGCTCAACTTCAACCATAGACCAGCTGGCTTTTCTGCTTTTACCAACATGATTTCTAGCTTCTCTTTTATATTTACACAGAGAAACCGCCCCCAGGATCAAAGACCTAGCCACACTGCATCTGCCTGCAGTACTTATGGTCGCTGTCCTGGTAGTGTAAAACTCAGTAAGCTTAATTACCCCCGGAGTGGACATGCTCTCTAACTCTTGAGAAAGGAAAATTGCTGATCTCCAACCGTAGATCTAATTTTGGCATAGTAATAATGAGGGTAGATCTTATGCATTCATTTTTTATTTGCATTCACAAGTGCCCTCAAAACGAAGCTTTATCTTTTTTAGCTTTACATTTACCATAGAGAAGCCTTGGTTCGGGGGGTGGAGCTCAGAAGTGAGTAATGCCAACCATATGTCTAGGGGTGGCCATCGGGCCGAGCAGGCCTGTCCCAATTAGGGCCCGACCCACATTTTGGCCCGATCCAGTTATAACCAGGCTCGGACAGGGACCTGCAGGATAACATGTGACATGATTTTTGATGTGCATGTTTGAATCTTTTTTATTGAAATAGGATTTGTACGTGTCAGTGTCCATGTCAACGTGTCATAGCATGTTCAGGGACACAAACAAAATGATATATCCTTGTTACAGAGTCTTTTAAGTACATAAGATATATAATAAAAACTCTCTGGTGGGCAGGTTTTGTTCAGTTATCCAGTAAAAATCATAATGAAAACCAATCTCATATATTACTTGGGTTAGGTTTGGGTCAACCAGGACAACATTTGGGTTGGCTTTTTTATTTCCACACCTAGACATTTGGGTTGGGGTGAAGCAGGATCAAGTACCTCCGACGAACCTACTGTCGTTTTTTCTTTTCTCAAAATTACGTAGATTGTTTTCACCCCTTTGTTCACGTGATTTTCCTAAATTTTGTTTTGGAGAAAAAAAAAACATCCTTTTTGAAATCATTTTTATATCTTAAGAGTGAGAAGAATCTTCATGGGTTTATATAGCTTAGAGATTACCTTAGAAGGCAACTTTGTCATAAAGGTTGTCAATTGGACTTTGGACTTAGATTTGGATTTGACTTTGGCTTTTGTTTTAGTTTCAATTCAATCTAATTGGGTTTAGTTCGGTTGGATTTGGTTTGGTATGACTTGAATTGGTCTTGCTCAAGTCATGATCTAACCTTTTTATTATCTAAGACTGTTTTAGCCTTGGTTTGACTTCAATCATTTGACTGAACCCATATTGGTTCTGCTGAACTGCCTTTGACTAGATCAAAGGCAGTCCAATGTTCTCCCAACTGTCTATTGCCCTATTCTTTACCGTTCTAGCTGTTAGACTAGGCTTGATCGCTTTGATTGTTGACTTAACCTAACACCTACCACCATTCAATGCTGGGATGTGGGCTGGACTTATGTATACCCATGCCCAGCCTCATTTCTCACATCTCACAAGCTAGAGGTCTCTCTCTCTCACTCTCCTTCTTACTCTTTTTAAGTTCTTTGTGCCCTCTCTCCTAACGTCAAGAGGTTATTCAAGGTGGTACCAAATTATGCACAAAGGTAGGGGTGGCAATCGGGTCGGGTTGGCGGGTAGGGTCGGCCGGTTGGTGGGTCAGCATACCTCAACACAAACCCGACCTGTTTATTAAACGGGTCGGCTATGGCAAACACAAACCCAACCCATTTATTAAACGGGTAACCCGACACGACACGGTTAACCCGTTTAATAAACGGGTCGGGTAAACGGGTTGGCGGGTCGGGTTTGGGTAAACGGGTTGGCGGGCGGGTCAGGATCGGGTAAACGGGTTGGCAGGTCAGGTTCGGGTAAACGGGTTGACCTGCCCGCCTAACCCGTTTATTAAACGGGTCAGCCGGGTTGGCGGGTTGGCATACCCCTAACATGAACCCGACCCGTTTAATAAACGGGTTAGGCGGGTCGACCTGTTTAAGCCAAACCCGAACCCGACTAAGAAGCGGGTTGGCGTGTCATGTCAGATTTTGCCACCCCTACACAAAGGTACAACTCAGTTATATTTTTGAGCGAGATTGATGTGATATCCACTACATCAAGAATCTATCTTAAGTGGGATAATTTTTGCTTTAAAGACAATGTGTCTAACCCCAAGCTAACTACTTTTAAGTTTAGTTGCTTAGTTGTCATATTGTGCAATCCACTATTTTTCTAACATCCCTTTGACAACCCATAGTAGGCTTAAGCATTTGGGTTGTGGACTACATGCAAATGAAAGCGAAAGTGATAATACGGGTTCAAATCCAAGTTGTGTCCTGTCTTACTACTTAAAGGTGAAAGAGTGGCATTGGGACACCAAAATAATTGGCTATAGAAACTTTTTAAAAATTATATAGGAGTTTTATTAAGTCAAAAGTTATTTTTAAATTAAAAAATGTTGGCCTCAATTGTGTTGGGGTAATGTGGCTTTGTCTTGTCACATAAGACATGAGACCTACCTAGAGCCATTCTCATATGTTACCAAAAAAACCCTAAAGTATTGGGGGTTTCCTTCTTTGTTTTGAAAACTTAGTGTTAAAAATCTATATAAGAGGTATAAAGGGTGGTTTCAAGAGAGGTCTTTGAGGGTTTTTGTTTACAAGGGTGAAGGGCGGTTTGTTCAGGTTGCAACAGAGAAGGAGAAAGAATGTGGTGCATATTTCAGTTTTGACTTGTTGAGTCGAGATAATCTGCATTAGCTTCATATTAATGTATTTTTAGTTGTTCTTCAGAGCCCTGTAACATCGTATACTTGTTGATTTCAATAAAGATTTCTCTCGTACTCTCTCTATGAATGTAGATGGTTTTGTCATAAATTTGGTGTCATGTGTGTTTGGTTATTTTCTTATTTTTATTGCATCACGTGTTTGCACACCTTTCGTGCCTACAAACTAGTATCAGAGTGAGACTTGGTCTTAAGGCTTGTTTACGGTGACAATGAAAGGATCAAGTATGAAGTACGAGATTAAAAAGTTTAATGAGAATATGTACTTTGGGTTATGACAACATAGAATAAAAAATCTCTTAATCCAACAAGGGTTGGTTAAAGCCCTCTATGAGAAAAGTAAGAAACCCAAGGATATGTTTGATGATGATTGAGACAACATGCAGTTAGTGTTATTCGGCATAATCTTGCGATTAGTGTCTTGTGTGCTTGATTATTTTTTGTTTTATTGTATTGCATGTTTACACGCCTTTCGTGCCCACAAACTGGTATCAGAGTGTGACCCAATCTTCAAGATAACAATGAAAGGATCAAATGTGAAGTACTAAATTGAAAAGTTTAATGAGAAGATGAACTTTAAGTTATGGCAATGTAGAGTGAAAAATCTCTTAACCCAGTAAGTGTTGGTTAAAGCATCCATGAGAAAAGTAAGAAGCCCAAAGATATGTCTAATGATGATTGAGATAACATGCAGTTAGTGTTATTCAGCTTAATCTTGTAGATGATGTCCTTTATAATGTCATGAATATAAACCTTGTCCCAGAGTTATGGTTGAGATTAGAGAGCTTATACATGACAAAATCATTGACTAATAAGCTTTATTTGAAAAAACAACTAAATGCTCTTCAGATGGTGAAATACTCGAATTTGCAGGATCACTTAAATGTCTTCAATAGAATATTAACTCAGTTATTGAGTCTTGAAATAAAGATTGAAGAAAAAGATCGAGATCACTTGGTGGCCATTCTTATATTTGAGAAGAGAACTTTTGAGTTGGATGAGGTTATTGCGGCTCTTTTATCGAATGAGATAAGGAAAAAACCTGGCACCGATCAACCTCAAAAAGAAGAGCTTTTAGCAAGAAGTGATTCAAGTCAAGAAAGCGATAGATCAAAATCACAGTATCTAAAAAATAGGAACCGATCAAAGTCGAGAGAAAAGAATACTCTTACTTGCTATTACTGCAAGAAGGAGAGACATTTGAAGAAGGATTGCAGGAAGCGCAAAGAGGACATCGACAAAAAAGAAAAGAAAGACAAGGGCTTAGAATAGAAAAGTATGACTACATACATAAATGAAGGTGATGGTATAGATCTTCTTTCAGTTTCGGTAGGTATGCATCAATTGGATTCTGAATGCTCATACCATATGTGTTTATATAGAGATTGATTTGATACTTATCAGGATTATGATGGTGGTTCTGTTCTTATGGGTAATGATGTTGTGTGTAAGATCACATAAATAAGAACAATAAAAATCAAAATGTTTGATTAGGTGATAAGAACCTTGACTGATGCAAGATATGTGCTTGAACTTAAACAATGTTTAATCTCTTTGGGTGCTTTATATGTAAGCGGTTGAAGGTTTGTAGCTACATGTGGAGTTCTTATGGTGACTAAAGAAGTTTTAATAGTTGTTATAAAAGGCCAGTTGACAAGAAACTTATACAGGTTGATAGGGAACACAGTTTCAGGTGGAGCAACTGTGAACATCAATGGTGAGGCCAATGTAGATTATACCACTCTTTGGCATATGTAGTTATGTCATATGAGTGAAAGATGTATCTTGAAATTTCATAAAAAAATTTGTTGAATGGTCTTAAGTCATGCAAATTAAATTTCTACAAATATTGTGTATTGAGAAAAAAATGCAAGTGACTTTCAAAACTACAAAGAATATGAGTCATGACATCTTAGACCATGTGCATACATATGTATGGCGGCCTGCATCAGTTAAATCAAATGGTGGGGTTAAATATTTCATTACCTTTATAGATAACTTTTAAGAAAAGTTTGAGTCTACTTCATGAAAAATAAAGTAGAAGAATCCTTGAAATTCAAGCAGTAGAAGACAAAGATAGAGACATAGACATGAAAAAAGATAAAATAATTTAGGTTAGATAATGAAGGTGAGTACAAGTCTAATGAGTTTATAGAATTTTGTAAAAATGAGGGAATCACTCAGTCACTTTACCACACCAAAGATGCCTCAATAGAATAGTTTGACAGAAATGATGAACAAGACTCTTATGAAAAAGGTGTGTAGTATGAGATTGAATGTAGTATTAGAGAAAAGATTTTGGGCAAAAACAGTTAACATGATTTGTTTTATGGTCAACAAGTCATCATCTAAAGGAATTGATTGCATGACTTCAGAGGAGATATAGACTAGTAAGCCAGCTGATTATTCTATTTTGAAAGTCTTTGGATGTCCTACTTATGTTTATGTGCATAGTGAACAATGTTTCATGTTAAATGATAAGTATAAACTATGTGTCTTTCTCATATATGAGAAGGGGGTGAAGGGATACAAGTTATGAGATATTAATTCTCATAAGATCATCATAAGCAAAAACATTATGTTTGGTTATGAGCATATGGTGAAAGCAAATAAGAAGGATTATGCAACAGAAAAATGGCAAAAAGAAATTGGTCATAGATGTAGAGGTGGATGAGACCGATCCCACCAACAAGAAAATGTATGATTTATTTTTAAGATGCTCTTAGCACAATTTAAGAGCAAAAATAACCCTATAACTTGGCAAGAAACAGAAAAAGAAAGACCTACAATGCTCTAGTAAGGTATGATTTTAAAGATATGGTTTTCTTTGTAATAAAGATGTTATTAACTCAAATGATAGTAATAAGTGGATATTGGCTATGATAGAAGAGATGAAGTTACTCTACAAAAATAAAACTTGAGACTTGGTGGAGTTACCCAAGGGCAATAAAGTTATATGGTGCAAGTGAGTGTTTAGGAAAAAAGAGACTATAAAAAAAAAGATCATGAAAAATTCAAGGCTCGAATAGTGGTGAAGGAATTCTCACATAGAGAAGAAAATAATTATAATAAAATCTTTCTGCTGATTGTGAAACACGCATCCATTTGGGTGTTGTTGAATATGGTTGCCATGTATGATTTTGAATTATAGCAACTTGATACGAAGACCACATTTCTTCATGAAGACTTAGATGGAGAAATCTACATGCAATAATGAGAGGGTTTAAAAGAAGTAGACAATGAGAGTCTTGTTTGCATATTAAAGAAAACACTTTATGGGTTAAAGTAATCTCCTTGATAGTGGTATAAACATTTTGACTCCTGGGTATACTTTGAGTGATTATGACGGTTGTGTTTACTTTTGAGTTCTTGATGATGATTCATATATTGTTTTGATGTTATATATGGATGATATGTTAAATATTGCAAAAAGCATGATTGAACTTAGCAAGTTAAACTCCACCTTGAGTCAGAAGTTTGATATGAGTTTTTGATGTTACATAGAAGATGATTGACATGGAGATTTATAGAGATAAAAAGGTCGATAAGTTATGGGTTTCACAAAAGAAGTTTGTTGAAAAGGTACTTGAAAGATTTCAACATAAAAAAATTGAACCTGTAAATACTTCTCTTGCTTCACATTTCAAGTTATTTGAACACTTGTATCCTAGCACAAAGAAAGAAGAAGCATACATGTTTAAGGTGTCATATGTGAATGCAATGAGTTGTATTATGTATGCCATGGTATGTAGTAGGCCTGATATTACAAATGTTATGGGTATAATTAGTAAGTATATGGAGAATCCAACAAAGAATTATTGAAATGCAATTAAATGGATTTTTTAATATTTATGAGATACTACAGATGTTGATATCATATTTATGCAAGGTAAGTCTTTATGTGATGCTATGGGTTATGTTGATGTTGACTTTGCATGAGACTCAGATAAAAGAAGATCCACTGGTAGTTATTTATTTACTCTAGCAGATGGGTCAATGAGTTGAAAGTCTATGCTTCAATTAGTAATTGTTATGTCCATGATCGAGGCAAAATATGTGACAACTTCAGAAGCAGCAAAAGAAGTCATATGGCTTAAGGGTATGGTTAATGAACTTGGCATTGACGAAAGGAAGATACAAGTGTATTGTGATAGTCAGGGTGTGATTAACTTGGCAAAGAATATGGTAAGTCACTGCAAGTCAAAGCATATTAATGTGTGGTTTCATAAGATTCAAAATATGATAGAAGACGAGGAGTTGAACTTGGTAAAGGTTCACGTGAAGGATAATGCAATTGGTATGTTGTAATATCTCATAAAATTATGGATTTTTTAATAAATATTATTTTACTTAATTAATTATATTTGTTGTTGTTGTTATGGTTTAGAATAATAAATAATATGTATTATAGGGGTTGTCGCAAGTTTTGGAACCCTTAATAGATTGTGGATCCAAGATAAAATCCAAGGTCCACACATATGGAAGGATAGTTTAGTTGAGCAATTAGGTTCTAACTAGGACATAAGCTTAGTTTAAAAAAATAAAATAAAAAAATCAAAGAAAGTTTATTAGGTAAGTCACTAAAGGATAAAGCAAGATAGAAATTTAATAAAGAGAGAAATATGGTGGGATGTCTTTTTTGGAAGTCCTTTCCTCCAAAGGACTCCCCTCTTTAGGTTATAAGCGGCATGAGCCTTTTTCTTAAAACACAACATCGTGTTTTGAGAGAGGGTAACGAGAGAGGAAAAGAGAGAGTGTGACGAGAGAGAAGAGAAAAAGAGTGGGTAACAAGAGAGAGGAAAAGTGAAAGAGAAGAGAAAGAGAGAGGGTAACGAGAGGAAAAGGGCAGAAAGAGAGAGTGAGCAAGAGAAAGAAGGTGGTAAAGGAGAAGGTACCTACATTCTTTTTCTTCTTTTTCTCTGTGGTTCCGCCATCGTCCAAAGGTATGGTTTCCTCTCTTGATTTGTTGTACTAGGAAGGTAGCATGAGTCAAATTTGGCATGAGGTTTTAAAAAAGTAAGATCTTATAACAGAAATTATGTTTTAATATATGCATTTTTGCTAGAATCTTTAGAATATAAAAAAAGAGGAAATTTGTCATGACCATATGCAGTTTTTGCTGGATTTAGGATAATTGTGTAAATGAAAATCTGACTTTATTCCTCTGCTGCCTGTGTCCAAATTAAATTTATGACTTCATGTTTATCTAACATTTTGATTATTTTTGGTACTAAGCATGGTTTGTCTTTTTTATAAAAATCATGAGGGTATGTTGACGTTGACCCATGCATGTTAGTTTCTTAAAAAAGCTCATGCAGGTTAGTTTATTATGTTTGCATATGCATGTCATGGGTTTTCAGAAATAGTGAGATACGAATCTGTTTGTTGAACCATGGGTATGAACCTGAATATTTTATTCGGCCTACATATGCATTTGAATTCAATTTTCTGTATAGACTCAAATTATCCTGTATCAATGTTTTTCTTTTATGCACTCGCATATGATTTATTTTATTTACTTACTCATGTCCTTTGTTATTAGAAGTAGCGTATAACTTGCACAAATTTTGATAACATAATTTACATATTTTATTTAAACATGGTCAGATTATCATCCTGCACAACCTTGGTTAATGTAAAGTTTGGTTATTTGTATTTTCTTTAGGTTTTATTAGCCTGAACCAGTTTTGTTTAAATGAATAAGATCTGACGTTTGGGGTTAGTTGTATATATATTATGGATTTACGCAAGTTTTGATTCAGGTTTAAATGATTCTTGGATGCATGCCCACATTGTTTATTTTGTTTTTCTTGTATCATGTCAAGCTTTAAACTGTTGTTCACGCCATGTTTCAAATTTTGTTTATATTGAGTATTTATGCTAGCTATTGGATTTATGAAAATGGGAGGATTTAAATACACGTTAAATTTGAGATTTAGTTTGGGGTGAGCAAACTTGGATTTTTATGCATTAAGTCTGAGTTGGAATTTAAGCTCTAAAATTTGATTTTAGATTTAACTAAATCTAAGTTTATCTGATCAAACTAAATATGGTATTTTGAAGAGATAAAAACCTGAGTTTTTCTGATGAATCCAAATCCGTTTTGCCTAGAATTTAATAAATCTGAAGCCATAGTGATTGGTCAAATCTGGTTTAGAAATTTATCAAAAATATGAGTTTTTAGTTTATTCAATTAAATCTTATTGGTTTTGGTTTGTATTAAATCTGCATTTTTATGTCAGATTTAAGTTGAGTAGGCTTTAAATCAGAACTACATATAGTTGAAGGCTTGAAGTTCTCGATTTAATACAAGAACTTGAAGTCTCACTTAAAATGTGATGTAAATTTTGTAGTGGACTATTAAAACATGAGTTTTGTTCAATTTCAAAGTCTGGCTTCAGATTTAATACAAATTTAAAATGTAACTGGACGAAAAATCTGATTTTTTTACTATTAGAAAATTAACTTTTGAGCTGAATATTAAACTAAACTACTGATTTTAAAATCTAATTGAACAAACTTTAAATTAAGAGTTTAAGAGTGGGCTTAAATATGGTTTTAGGTTAAATACAAATCCAAGTTTTATGAAACAATTTAAGTTTGAATTAACTAAAGTAAAAATATATGGTTTTAGTTTGTTATAGAATCTGATCTTAGCCTGTTATAAAATCTCTGATCATGGTCCGTTGTAAAATCTGGTTTTCAATCATGTTATCAATCCGATTTTTGGTTGGGTTAAGTTTTATTATAATGTGCATTCAATTTTTAGCCATGAATATGCAACAGTATGTATGTTTCAGGTGAAATTAATGTTAATACAAATTGGTATTCTCTTGTTTATGTGAGTTTGGTGTTCACTTAAGTTGTAATGTTATTTAAGTGTCTTGTATAATGGTTTTGGTTGAACCACATGTCCGCCTTTGGATGCCAGACGCTTGTGCGTTGTTCTTAAAATAATGAATTAAGAATGCATTGATACATTGTTTTATAATGCCTCTAAGTTAATTTTGTTGTAGCACAAGTATTGCACTATGATCATCCATATATTTTACATTTTATTCATCTTATTTTATGCATGATCCATGAAAAAATTGCATTAAAACCCTAATTTTATCATTTGTTTTGAGAAACCGCATCAAAATTGAAAATCTCAGAAAATCATGTATTTCAAAGCTTGGCCCACATTTTTCACTGTTTAGTTTTGTTTAAAACTTTTTAATTATATGAGTCTAATTAGTTTAGAAGTGTTTAAACAATATTTTAATTGGTTTAGGAGAGGTAGTTTTATGAAACACATTTTTTCAGAAGTACTATTTGAAAATTTTTGAAAATTAATTGGAGCTTTCTGAAAAATCGTGTAGACCTAATTATTTTAATATAAATAGTATACTTTCAACATGAAAAACCATTTTTTCCCTTGTTGGATCCTGCGCCCCTCTCTCTCTCTTCTCTGCCTCCCCTTCTTCCCTGTTTTCAATCAACCGGTTGCCTACCTTCTTTCTTTCTTGGTTTTTATGCTTCTTAATCTATCTTCTAAACTTCGTCGTTGCCGGTTCCTCACATCCCCTCTACCAAAGAGAGAGCTGAAGTTCGTTTGGGTGCAGCAGGTAAAAACCATATTCTTCTCCCTTGTTTCACCGTAGTTTTTAATTATCGCATATCATAAATCATAACATGGCATGTAGTTTCGTTGGATCATTGCATATTTTGCATATTTAGATTAGATTAGTTTAGATTCATCATCAAAAAAATAAAATAAAAAATTATTTTGCTTAATCTAGCCGTTTAGCCGTTTCTTGATTTATGCATAGAATAACATTAATCTAGATAGATCGATAGTTTTAACATAGGGTTTTTGTATCTTTTCTTGATTTTTGGTGAGTCTTAGGTTAGATCTAGTTTAGAGTAGTCCGCAACACGTTTATATTCAGTGTTTTGTTTTTAGATCATATAAATAAATTTTTTATTAGCCGATTTAGGAATAGTTAGTCTTTTGTTATTTGTTAATTTCAGTCATTTTAATGTTGTTGATTAGATTAGTTTGATGTCATTAGAGTAATTAGATCGAAAAAAATTAGTTTAGACCAAAATAAATTGATCGATTTAGCCTTTGGTGTAACTATCGTTTTCTTGAATCATTAATTTCTATTTTGTTGTCTTAAATTAAGCATAGTTTTTACAGGTTAATGTTAGTCTTTAATTTAGTATTCAATTTAATTTTAGCTTGACAGATGTCATTTGGTTTCAGTTCAAAAATTTTCTTTTCTTTGATCTCTGTTTTGCATAATCGTTAATTAGTGCATAGTAGCCAATTTTTTTTAACTAGCATTTTCTTGAGAATAAGTTATATTAATTTTTATGTATTGCATAGTGTTGTAGCTTAATTCAGTTAGTCATATTTAAGGATAGACAAGTCAATTATAGTTATTTAGTTTTTTTTTAGTCGTTACCTTGAACGGTGCATAGATAGTTTAAGTAATATAAATATTAGCCGATTCTTTTTTAAGTGTCTATTTGCATTGTTAATTAATTAGGGGTGTTGTGTTTTAGTGTTGTTATTTCCAGCATATAATCTATGAATAATTTAGTTTAGTTTGTTTTTAGTCTTGTCTTTTAGTTAATTTGTTAGTAGTTAGTTTCTTGAATTAGTTAATCATTAGTTAGTTAGTAATTGGCTTCTTGTTAGTTGGGTTGTTTTGCTATTTTGTCTTTTAGTACTTTAGTTATTAGTTGGTTTATAGTTAGTTACATGTTTAGTAGTTTGTTTCTAGTTAGTTTAAATCTTGTTTTTGTTGATTTTGAGTCCATTAATTATTAAATTTTTGTTTAGTTCTATTTGTTCTGTTGTGTGTTGTGTTTTGATGCTTGCAGAGAAGCATTTAGACGTGCAGTGAGCACTCAAATCTACCCCGAAGAGCCCTCTGAGGTCCCTAAAAGGTCCGCTCAAAAGGCTCTTCAGGCCCTCAAAGAGCCCCTCAAGGAGCCCTCAGAATACAGAAAGAACAATAAGCAATTGAAGAAACAAAGAAGATGACTAAAGACTCGAAGCACTGAAGATTTTTCCTTTATTTTTAGATTAGGGTTTATTTTATTTTATTTTATTCATTCAATTGGATTTGTAATAAGGCTGCTTATTCATTTGTTTAAAGTCCCCTCACAGAGGGCTACACTCTCTCCTTATTTACTCAATTAATTGATTTTTCTTTTTTCCAATAAAGCGTAGTTTAATTGTGTGCTTGGATATAAATTATTTCTCGTTTTCTGATATCGACCCAGACTCCACCACTAGTGTGAACCGATTTTTATGATTTGATGCACGGTTTGCATAAACATTTCTATTGAAAATATCCCTTTAAAATACTCCATTGAAAAAGTTGCATCACACTATTAAAATTAACGGGGGTAAAGGCCGAATAAAAAAATACATGTTGATTTGCATGTTATTCTTATATGAAGAACTTTGAATTAATTAAGAATGATATAAGAGACCAAACAATGTAATTAATTGTTCTTCCTTGGTTTCTATCTTAAATGGTGAGATCCTTTAATGGTAGTCAAAAGAGAATGTAAAGATATTGAATATCGTGCACATTGTTTATCTCAAGAACTCGATGATTGGTTCGTGTTTCTAGCTATAGTTGTAGAAAACTTTCATCACTTTGCTTGAGGGTGGTGTTGTTTGACTCAGCTACAGTTATTGGTATACCAAGAAAGTGACATCAAAGGGTGTTGGTGCCGTTGTCGTCCCTGCATTAGGTGATGATTCATAATATTTTGATTTAGGGCAATGATTTTTTATATCGGTTAAGGGGCTCATGTGAGACATAATAATAAAATACAATTGTGTGATAAGATACAAATTGAGAACTGACTTGGATCTCGAGATTTGGTGCATTTTTAGTAGCTGTGAGTTTTATACAAGATGAAACTTATTTGTGTTGAATTAAGTAGGGACATGCATTCAAAAGTAATGATTGATAATTAAATTAAAAGGTCATCCATGAAAGTTGCATTGATTCATGCATCCCTAAATGTTTATGTAGCATGTGATTTTTGGGTGCCCTATTTAAACTGGTTTATATTACAAGTTTGTTTTAAGTGTAAATAGTTTGTTAAGGCCCTCTTAAACTTATGTTTGATTTGATGCATGCTTGTTTTCTTTTTGTTAGATTTTAAGAAGATCGCATACGAGAACTTAGGTTCTTAACTCGTTTTTAAACTTGGTTAATGTTTCATGTTAGAGCATAGACCCCAAGGAGTGGGAGCATTGAAGGTGAGAGTCTTTTTTGACATGGGTGATGGCAAGCCATACCCAAGGTGGAGATTATTGGAGTAAAATAGCTTTGTCTTATCACATAAGACATGGGACCTACTTAGAGTCATTCTCATATGTTTTCAAGGAAACCCCAACGTATTGAGGGGTTGCTCTCTTTGTTTTGGAAACTATGTATTAGAAATTTATATAAGAGATATAGATGGTGATTCCAGTGTGTGATTTCAAGAGAGGTCTTAGAGGGTTCTTGTTCACAAGAATGAAGGGCAGCTTGTTCAAGTTGCAACAGGGGAGGAGAAAGAAGGTGATGCAGTTTTCAGTTTTGACTTGTCGAGTCGAGGTAATCCAAATTAGCTACATATTAGTGTATTTCTTCTTATTCTTGAGAGCCATGTAACATCATATACTTGCTGGTTTCAATAAAAATTTCTCTCGTACTCTCTTTGTGGATATAGACGATTTTGTCGAACCTTGTAAACTTGGTGTCTTGTGTGCTTAATTGCTTTCTTGTTCTTTCATTGCATTGTGTATTTGCATGTCTTTTGTACCTACAAATTGGGGTTGGTGTAGTGAGGTGGGCCACGGGCCACTAGACAGGTGGTCAAGGTTCAATTCTCATGGGCATCTCCTCTTTGTGTAATCCATAATCATCTCCAGGTGAGTACTATATATTTTATGGATTTTTCAGGCTCAAATGTGCCCTTGGTTTTTTCACGTTAATATGGTTTTGGACATGTTTGCTAAGGTCTCACTCTCATGTAAATGTGAGAATGAACGTCACTAGCATTGGCTAACCAAACTTAAGTAGAATTCACCATATATATATATATATATATATATATATATATATATATATATATATATATATATATATATATATATATAACCATTAAGTTATGAATTTTTGGCACATTGTGAGCCATAGATTTTTTTACCTCTTTAAAAACATAATTACTTGCCATAATTACATTATTCAAAACAAGTTTCTTACTAAACAAACAATGTAGATCACATCGGTAACATTTGATCTACACAAAATTATAATTTTTTAAAGAAAAAAGTAATTTCTACTCATTAGTTCCTTACCTTCATTATTAGCCAATATTTACTATATATATATTAAAATAGTTTTTTAATAGAGAAGAGGGATGTGATTATTACATAAAGCAATTTTTCTAAGGGCTTCAAAAATCAATGGCCCACAATGTACCAAAACTTTTATATCCCATATCCCACCCATGTTCAAAATTACAAATATTTGTATTTAAAAAAACTTTTTTACCCTTTGCACATATGAACTTATATATGCAAACTTCTTCTCAAATATGTGACTATTTTTCTGCAGAACAATATTTGTTCTCAAATATCCATCTTTCTGATCTGGCGTCAAAAACTTGTATGTTTATAGTTGTTGAAAAACTAAGACATAAGCCTATAACTTTCATGTTTTCAGTCAGAACCGAAAACCCTTTTAGGGTTCCTGATTATGAGTTTCAAAACCAGAATAGAAACATGCTTTGCAGACTGAAACGATCAAATAATCTATCTTTTAGAGAATGTTTCAACCTAAAAAATGAAGGATTTAAAAAAATAAAAAAAATTTAGACAAAAATATATGTTCACTACACCTATATTACCTTGATCGATGACCAGCTGAGGAGAAACGTCTTCTACAAGATATATTGTTTCTTCTAAATATGCTAACAACGAACAATATGGGCCAAGACAAGAAAGTCCACGTAAAATATATGCCGAGTTGAAGAAGTCTGCATAAAATATACTTGAACTTGCTCATTTGTTCGAGTTCGACTTTACGAGTTTCGCAGGTAAAACAGGACATTCTTATTTGTGATTTTGGACATGCCGAGAATATCTAAAATTACATAGGATTTATCCGTACGGTACGATCGTTTCCCGTAAATAAAATGGTCAGTCGCAGACAGTAGGGGTCGGATGTTTCTGTTCAGGGCAAAAACAGAGCCCTATCCCCTCGCTCGACATTTCTCGCGCTAGGGCATTCTTCGAGTACGGCGTCGCTCGTGGCCATCTCCTTCTCCGGCGTCGCGCGTGGTATCCGGCCGGCCTCATCTCCTGCTCCGGCGGTCTCTCTCTCTAAATTTTCAATGTAGAGAAATTTATTATCATTTTTATTCTTCATCTCTGTGAAATTCACGGTCCTCGTTTGTTATTCGTGTTAATTAGTACATCCTTATCTTTCTGTTATCTCGTTCTATCTTCTCTTGCTATCATGAAACCCTAAACCCTACTTTTTTTTCTCTCTTTTCTCACAAATCTTAGCTTCAAATGAAGTGATGATGCGCTGATTCTTATGAATTTGTAATGCATTTAGTGTGCTTTTGCTAGAAACACTGTGAAAATTACGAGCTAAAGCTTTTAAGTTATGCTTGTTGTGGCTGATTCTCGAAGTTGTTCTCTTTAATTCGTGCTATGGATGCAATTGGATTGAGGTTTTGAGCGAGTCATATTACAATTCTGGCTTCATTTAGATTCTTGTGTGTCCTGTGATAATTAAGCTGTGTTGATGTACCATGTTCTTAACAAAAGGGAAACATCAAGATGACAAACCTCGTAAAGTGATTATCCTACACTAAACCAGTGCACCGTTCTCTACCTTCAACCCTGCTTCAAAAAGTTTCTAAGCACATTAACTAAGAACATTTCTGGTGGGAATTGACATTGGCAGATGCTACCCAAAAGCGCATTTGTTGTTACCCAATCTGCTACCACCATGCTTGAACTAAAAAAGAAATTTCAGACACCATAGATGTTGCAGCCCCACATATAATAATGTGCTATCAACCTACTAAAGAATGGGCAATTGTCTCTGCATGGATAGACCTCTACAGAGTAAGGCTATGATGCTGTTTTCTGCTACAGTATGATGCTTAAGCCTTCCAATTCTGCAAGGCTCTCCATTTTGATCCTTCACGGATTCATATTGAAACAAGTTGATAGGGACGTCATGAACACTGCCTTCTTGAGATCAATAGAAAACGGTAGATACTATGCCTCCTCATTGCTGTCTAAGGTGGGGGTGGGGCAAATATTAGGATGAACTGTGCCTATCACGCTGTCTTTGGAAGCAACAGTGGGGATGGAAGGAATGGAATAGGGCTAGGTTATGAGGGTGTTGGGGCCATTGTTGTTGGTGGTGGGATTGGGTTAGGTATGGGAATTCAGGGCAATAGTGGTTATCAAAGATGTGAGTATCCCATTGGGGTTGCAGGATATTATGGAGGAGGAGTTGGTGGTGGGTGCAGGGGAGGATCATTGCCCTCTTCAACAAAATGCCCATAAATCCTCTTCATTACAGTTTTAGTCTTGAAAAGCTTTTTGCTGTAGCTACTGATTATCTCTTGAGTGGCGTATGACAAAAGACAGCAGATGCTGGAAACAAGAAGCTGGTTGGTGAATGGATGTCGAGCAGCGGGGATATAAATGTGGTCATCTGTTCAAGAAACCCAATATCAAACTGTTTTTTTGCAATCAACAATAACTATGGTGAATCTTAACATCTTTCTGGAAGTTCATTTCAATCAAAAACTTCTCTTTTACCTTCCTAATTATCCTTCACATCCACCACCTTTTCAGTTTTTTCACAAGTCTATTCCCCAAAGCTTTCATGGTGGTAAAATTTGGCAATCAATGGGCACAATCGAAATTCCCACCTCACACATGTATATACTATATGCCAATTAGTTGGTATAGTTGAATCACTTCTCCTAGTGAAGAAACACGGTTCTTTGTTATATATATATATATATATACGAACTAGAGTGTGAATTGAGATTTTCATGGTTTTTTTTCTTAAATCTGACTGTACGGATGTGATCTACATGCTTGGTTTTAGGGGAACCGGCTCTTGAATCATCCAATTGTGATGCATAAGCAAGATTTTTTAAGGCTTGAAAATCGATGGCTCAGAATTTTCAAAAACATTCAAGCATCTAAAAACCATGTTTTTTGTCGAAAAAACATGACCCAATAGTCGATTCCTAGCAAATGGATGATGTTGAACTAGAGTTACCAAAAGCTTCTCAAATAGGTGAGAGGCACACTTCTCAGAAGCTCACTTTGAAAGTGCGATACTCCTCGCTTTCGAAACTTGATGGGAATGCCTATTCTCCCATGCTTTTCCTATGCTTCCTGCACATTTTGTTCAAGTTTTCCTATGTGTTTTCTATATGTTTCTATCAAACTTCTTTTAATGTTGTCCATGTGCTTCCTCTTGCGCTGCCTGCACACTTTCCATATGCTTTCTCTAAATTGGTAACCATCATTTTTTAGATTTGAAAAAAGTTTAATTCTTACATTAAAAATTATGAAATCTAAAATTAATTATTTTACTTTAGTTTTATTTGCTTCCCATTTAATTCTCATATCGCCTTATTTTTCAATTCTTGTTTCACTTTCTAATTGATTCCTCGCTTCCCACTTCCTATAAATTTTAAAATGTATCGCTTCCGCTTTTTGCATCATTTCTCACTCTTGTTTCCTAGTTAGGGAACCTTGTGCTGAACGCATTTGTAGAGTCGGATTTGCAAAAAAGCATCGGAAAGGCCTAGTTCACATTGTAGTTCTCATATTCTAGTGGCTATATATATATATATATATTATAGAGTAATGTGTTCCTTAGGCTCCCTTTTTCATTAGATCTCGTTAGGCTCCTTCAAAAACCGTAGTTTTAAGTATTTTTTCTCACATCTAACACCATAGATGTGATCTATAGGTTTTCTTTAGTGGGAAGTGACTTTTGGATAGCCAGAATGTATACCGGTTTTTCTGGTGATCCAAAATCAATGGCTATGAAGGTACCAGTTTTTCCCAGCTCAGAAAAACATGTTTTTTCATTGAAAAACATGATCCAAGAGTCGATTCCCACTATATCGAGCATGCTAAACACATCTAATGGTTCATATCCATCATAAAACACTTAAAACTTATGGGGCAGAACAAGAAATGCGGCCTAATATGTTCAATTCTCTCTCTCATATATATATATATATATATATAATGGGATATCATTTCCTACCCTCATGGGTAAGGAGTCTGAGGACCCCCCTAGTTAGAACTCATAGGGGGAGGTTGTTCTTACCAAATCTGACCTCATAGATATTTTCAACATGGTCAAAATAGTAGGAATCGACCCTTGGATCATATTTTTTTTGCTGATAATACTGCTGTTGCAATCTGCCTGTGTGGGAGGAATTGGTGATGTATAATCTTTTCTGCTGCCTATTAGTGCAAATAAGGTGTACATTTCTTTTGTCCCTCTGTTCTTCCAGTATTATGGTTGGGTTGGTGTCAAAATTTTATTTATTTGTGAGGTTTGTGTGGTTTTATGGTAATTATGATATTTCATTTATATTATTTAAGCATCAAATGCATATTTTAGAACTTGATTGAACTCTATGAGTCATCATTCACTTCGCTTCTGTATTTTTCTTTTTTAACAAAATTGCCTGAATTTTCTTATTTTTCTTATTGTTTTGAAATTTTCTGACTTTAATTTAAAATGTGTCTTTTAAATAGATTGGTTCTAATCATTTTGATTTGATTTAATTCAGGTGGATTTGGGACTTTTTGTCGAAAGCTGATTTGATTAAAAAGTCTACTCCTAACAACATTTATGCATAACTGATGATGCTTCTATGTCACCATCTTCCTCGCCATCCCTTTTTATCCATCCTCATCCCCAACAAACAACCCTTTCGCATCATCACACCACCTTTCTCTGTCACTCGCTGCAGCCACACTGCTACTTCCACCACTCCACAACCGTCCCTCCTCCCAACTCCGCTGCTCCCACATGACTATAGTGGTGGTTTCACACCAACCCCAATACACATTCCATTAGAGAAGCTCTTCATCCCTCCTGAAGTCAACGTTTCAGCTGTGGATCCTTCGAGCTATCGGATCCTCAAGGGCTCCAACATCGTACTGGGTCCTTATACCAAGGATTCTCACATTTCCCAGGCAGAATTTATCAAGAGCAGCCCCAGGCAGGAGGATTGCCCCTCGGATGGGCTACCAGAGTTCGCCCTTGTTGGCCGCTCCAATGTTGGCAAGTCTTCCCTCCTCAACTCTCTTGTCCGCAGGAAGCAGCTTGCCCTCACCTCGAAGAAACCAGGCATGTCGCTTCTTCCTCTTTCTCTTCTTCTTCGTCTTGTTTCCGTCTTTTGTTTCTTCAAGGGAGTAAGAATCAATAAATAGTTCAAGAGGGTGTTGCCAAGGCCAACAATGTATTTTATGCAAGAGAGTGAGGGTAAGCTAGATTCCACTAGAAAGGGTGCTTCGTAATAGTTGGCCGTCAATGGAACAGAGAGGTGCAGGAGGGGCATCCTTCTGCTATTTGGCTTTGTTTTTCTTGTATTAGAAAAAAATACCATATGGTAATGGAGGTATTCATTACCAATGGAGGGTTGGAACAATATATGATATTTGGAGCTCAGGATGTGAATCATTTGCCGTAGAGGCAATAGATAGAAAGAAATTCTGCTCTCTCCAATTCTTCTTAGTACTTGGGGTAGGATCAAATCAACTACTTGGTGAGATGAAATGATATCAGCATTTAAAAAGCAAAAACCAAGGAAAAAGGAAATAGAAAAGATGGCAGACAGAGTTGCTCTTGTGCAGTTGAACTATAAAACTGTCTTCCTTGTAAATCTTGAAATGAGCAATTAAGTTACATAGAGGTTACAACCAACAGGTAAGGTGCTAAGAGCAAAAATATCCAATGAAGCATCACAATGAGAGCCTTTGTGACAATAATTTCAAGCTTCTGTTGATTCCTATGAATGGACATTCAATTTCTTGATCTTCAACCTTGTCCTCAACAAACTACTGATCTATCAGAACACACTCAGAGTCTCAGACTTTGATCTTGTTGGCAATTCAGACTTTTCAGTCACCCTTTGGTATGAACAAAAAGAAAGGTTGGAACTTGGAAGTGTCATATTCCCTAAGTAGGGTGCATTGAGCATGCTTATGGATAAACAAAACACACGATTACAGTAATGCTTATGCGAGAATGCTATATCGTAATTTAAGGCTTTCCTATGGTGGGTCATGACGTATGATCTATGTCACATGGGTGCGGGTGCGGCACAATTTTAAAATTTTTGGACACGGGGACTCGGCAAAAAAAATAAATTATATATATATATATATAATTTTATTTTATTTTTAAAATGCCACAACACAGCACTGTGACTGTGCACAGTCACAGTCACATACTGTGTGTGACTGTGCACACTGCACAGACTGTGCAGTCACAGTCTGTGACTGCAGCACAGTCACAGTCTGTGACTGCAGCACTGTCACAACACTGTGCCTCTTTTTATATATATATTTTTAAATAAAAAATATAAAAAATTGATTTTTTAGGGACATTTTTGGACTCGGTCAAAGTTGACCGAGTCCAAAATGTGGACGGACTCGGCCTAGACTCGTTGACCGAGTCCGACTCGGCATTGACCGAGTCCGGGCCGAGTCCGAAGCCGCACCCGTGTCGGGGCGTGTCGACTCGGGTGCAGCACCTCCTTAGCCGAGTCCGTGTGACATAGCTTATGATCAAGCATACTTTTTTTTTTGTCAGTTCAAGTGATTGTAGCCTAGTATACATCTGTCTTTTTTAGCATTTAGCACTTATTGTACCTGGGGATGTTCTCTGGTGGACAATGATGAAGAAAGGTGTTTCTCTCAAGTACATTAGTATAATTAAAGATATGTACGAAAGAGTAGTAACCAATGTTCGCACTTATGAAGGGGTGACAACCAATTTTCCTATAACGGTTGGGTTACATCAAGGATCTGCATTAAGCCCTTTCCTATTTGCTATAGTGATGGATGAGCTTACTAGATCAATTAAAGAAAATGTGCCGTGGTGTATGTTGTTTGCTGATGATATTGTTTTGATTGATGAGTCTAGAGCTGAGGTTAATGCTAAGTTAGAATTATGGAGACAGACATTGGAAGCAAGATGTTTTAAGTTGAGTAAGAGTAAGACAAAATATATGGAATGTCGGTTTAGTAAGCAACGAAGTAGTGATGGGAGTGTAGTGAAGCTTGGTGAGCAAGAAATACCGATGGATGACTGTTTCAAATATTTGGGATCTATCATTCAAAAGTATAGAGAAATTGATGGAAATGTAAATCATAGGATAAAGGTTGGGTGGATGAAATGGAAGAGTGCAACTGGAGTGTTGTGCGATCGTAGAATGCCATTGCGGTTGAAGGAAAAGTTTTATAGGATGACTATTAGGCCCGCTTTAGTATATAGTACGGAATGTTGGGCTGCCAAGAGACATCATATTCAAAAAATGAGTGTAGCCGAGATGTGTATGCTTAGATGGATGTGTAGAAATACAATAAAAGATAAGATTTGAAACGAGGAGATACGTAAGAAGGTAGGCGTTGCATCCATTGAAAATAAGATGAGAGAGAATCATTTACGGTGGTTTGGACATATTCGGCGAAGACCTAATGATGCTCCAGTTAGGATGGAGAAATGGGAAAATATATTTGTTAAAAGAGGTCGGGGTAGGCCTAAGAAGACTTGGATGGAGATGATAGGAAAGGATATGAATGCTTTGAACCTCACCGAGGACATGGCATTGGATAGAAATGATTGGAGGAGAAGGATTCATGTGGAAGACCCAGAATGATTTTCTTTTTTGGTTCATATCGCCGACCCCAATTGTTTTGGGATGAAGGCGTAGTTGTTGTTGTTGTATTGGCCCATAACTTATGACCCTCTTGACTCTGCTAAATTACCAACATTTCCCTAAGCATTGGCACTCTTAAGAGGAAACTCATCACTAAAGATTTTTTCTGTTCATTGTAAAATATCACAAAAAACTAGGTCGATATAATCCTCTGCTTGTTGTTTAAGTATGTCCGTAATATATATATATATATATATATATATATATATATATATATATATATATATATATATCAGAGGATTATATTGACCTAATTGTGTGATATTCCAAGATGTTGATGTCTTCCTCAATTTGATTATGGACTCATTATAGACCACTTCAAAAAGTCTAGCTGCGGGAATTTTTTGCTTAATCTGGTTTCCTAGATGTGTTTACGAGCATTTATTTACTAGAAAGAGCATTTATTTACTAGGAAACATGCTTTGGATCAAACTGTTTCAATCACACACACACACACACGTGTTGTTGATTCTCTTTTAGCCGAATGTAAGTTGATCTCATTATAACCAACATATTGTTGCAGGGAAGACACAATGCATCAATCATTTTTTGATTAACAATAGCTGGTACCTTGTGGACTTGCCTGGATACGGGTAAATTCAAGAATGATTTCCTTCCAATGTGATCCTTTCTTGTTATTTTGTTGCACGTCATGGTATGGGATTATTTGGACTACAAGATCAAACTAGATCATGGAACAGGACCTGACAAGTAATGTTCACTTTTCCATCTGTATGAATCTCTAATTGGTTATGTATTTCAATAAGGAACTCCTAAAGGATGCTTATACTCAAACCCAATGTGTCTGATCTAGAATTTCCACTGATTCTAGGCTTGGATCCAATTCAAAGTTTCATATAAATCATAAAATGGACCAAATCTCATTTGGTTCAACTTTTTTATGTTCCTAAGCTATGTCACAAAGATTCGTGGACACGAGGACATGTGACGCGAGTTTAACTCCCAAGTTCGGATTTTTCTTGGAAAATAGGACATGAGGACACGGAATTTTTAAATTTTTAATCAATAAAAAACTATTTTTGGATATTTTAGTATAGTAAAATGCATTTTTATTGAAAATGTCAAAAAGTATTAAATATTAATAAAAATTATAAAAATAATGGCCGTATGTGTCGGTGTGTCTGAGCGTGTCCACTCATGTCACCAGGGCCACACACCCAAAATGCATGTCCCTGTGACATACATAAATATACCTTGTAGATCTTAATAAAAATTGGTAAATGATCTTGATAGTAGAAATAAAAGATGAGAACTCCATTTGTACTAAAGGTATTTGCCCACAACATTGTTTCTAAAGTTAGTGTTGCTTTGTTTGATCAGTTGTGCAAGATTTCTCCAATGCCAAGTGTTTCTGTTTCTTCCAGGTTGTGTGCATATTTGTTGCTTGATGATAATCAATTCCCTAATTGACTTGTCTTTTTAGGCCTTGTTTGGAAACTAGGAGCTGGGATAGGAATTAATGCATTTGGCGAAAACTTGGTCAAACTACCTTGTAGTGGTCGTTTGGAAACTGGTAGCTGGGATGGATGTTTATGCATTTGGGATGGGAAGTGAGGTCCTCTCACCTTTATATTTACACTAAAGAATGGAATCCATGGCTACCACCTCCAAGAGGTGGTAGCTGCCAAATCCAGGATTTGGCAGTTCCCACTTCCTCAAATGGCACTTCCTATCCCAGCTACTAGTTTCCAAACAAGGCCTTATTTGCTCTCTGTCCAAGTTATGGATGGTTTTAAAATAGTCTTTTTGTTGATATTACTTTAATTATTTATTTTATTGTTTATCCTTGAAAAGAAAGAGAATGTAATACATATTTCATCAGTAACCAGAGGAATATATTTTTGGTTAGTTTGATGAATGTCAAACCATCATCAGCCCATGTTACCATGGCAGTGGAATAGCATGCAATTTTTTTCTGAAACAAGCCGAAAGCTGTGTGTGTGTGCCTTTGTGTGTGAATATGGGTTCATGTGTGCCTTCACCACACACACACACTCACAGACGGTTAATCGTCAGATTTTCTAGTGATATTCAAAACAAAATGGTTAATAAGGGGTGGAACATTTATTTGACCAACTTCTTACTTAAGAAAAAGAGTCAAGTATAATTAGAAAAGGAACCATACTGGGGGACAATTAATAGGTTAGCATGTAACGAGATATTGCGGAAATATAAAGAGTGCTTATAAGCACTTACAACAATGAATAAAGGAGACAATATCACAAGTCCACTAAGGGACAATACAAGCACAAGCCTTTAAGAAGGCAACAATATAAAAAGCCTCTTATTGAAAAGAGAGAGAGCTCTCAAGAATGAAAAATATACAAGGGGTTCACCCCTATTTATACAAGAGAGGGAGAGGAGAGAAAGGAAGGTCAAAGGCCTCAAAAGGAGAGCCCAAAAGGGGGCTCCCATGGAGTCGTTGGGAGCCCCCAACGGTCACATTTGTGACCGTTGGGGGCTCCAACGACTCTATGGTTGGAGCCCCTTTTGGTCCTTAAAAAATACAAAAAAGAAATGTAAAAAAGAAAAAAAGAAAATTACATTTTAACAAAACTCGAAAATAGTTGTTTTCTAAAACAACTATGTGAAATTATAAAAATACCCCTATCGGGTATTGATGTATATATATATATATATATATATATATATATATATATATATATATATATATATATATATATATATATATATATATGAGGTACATTTTAACACCCCCCCTCAAACTTTACGAGGAAATGACAGAAAGTTTGCCAAGAAGAAACATGAAGCGAGGAGCCGGAAGAGCTTTAGTAAAGAAGTCCGCCAACTGATATTCTGAAGTGACATACTGTAGAGCAATTGTTCATCGTAAGTATTCGTCACGAACATAGTGGCAATCCATTTCGATGTTTTGTACGCTCATGGAAGGTATGATTGCTTGCAATATAGATGACACTCTTGTTGTCGCAACATAATTTTGAGGCTTCGGTAATATCAACCCCCATGTCTTTAAGCAGACTGCAAAGCCATACAACTTCCATTGTCGTGGTTGCCATAACCCGATACTTAGCTTTAGTGGATGATAATGAAACTTTCTGTTGCTTCTTGCATCGCCAGGCAATTAAAGAGTCCCCTAAAAAGACACAAAAACCAGTAGTTGAGACTCGATCATTAGGATTACTTCCCCAATCTGCATCAGTATAAGCAAGAAGATTCAAGGAAGAAGAGGATAGAAATAACCCTTTATTGATGGTATTCTGAATGTAACGGATGATCCGGAGAACAACACTCATATGCACAGTTGTAGGAGCATGCTGAAATTGGCTAACTGAATGAACCACATGGGTGATATATAGTCTGGTGATGGTTAAATAGGTAAGAGACCCAATGAGTTGTCTGTAGGGTGTGGGGTCTTCCAGAAGAACTCCATCCTCCAACCGTAATTTGGCATTAATAACCTCGGGAGTCTCTACTTTTTTGTCATCAGAAATCCTAAACTTAGAACAGATATTTGCAACAAGCTTCATCTGTGACAAAATATATCCTCGAGAAGAGTATGCAACTTCAATTCCAAGAAAATATCTAAGAAAGCCTAAATCAGACATATCAAAATTATTTTTTAACATATTTTTAACATCAATAATACTATTTTGATCATTCCCAATGATAATCATATCATCAACATAAAGTAACAATATTATGATACTAGTACCTGCATTTTTAACAAAAAGAGCAGTGTCAGTATAACAAGAGTGAAATCCTAACTTTATCATGATATCACTGAAACGATCATACCAAGCCTTAGGAGCTTGTTTAAGACCATACAAGGCCTTTAGATGCCGAAGTGTTTGACCTTGCTTAATATTAATTCCAGGTGGCGGATCCATGTAAACTTTTTCACTTAAACTTTCATTTAAAAAAGCATTTTTTACGTCAAGTTGATAAATAGGCCATTTTTTGGTTGATACTACAACTATTAAGGTCCTGACACTGGTCATTCGAGCTACGGGAGCGAATGTTTCTTCATAATCAATGCCATATTCTTGGGAGTATCCCTTAGCGACTAATCTAGCTTTATATCGTTTCAAAGAGCCATCGCTTTTAGTTTTAACTTTGAAGACCCAGCGACATCCAATAGGTTTTTTGTGTGGGGGTAGATTAACTATTTCCCAAGTATTAGCCTTTTTTAATGCATTTAGTTCAACTTGCATTGCTTCAACCCAATGTGGTATAGATTTAGCTTGATTATAGTGAGCGGGTTCAAAATAAGAATGCAGGGTTATTAAACATGCCCGATAGTTGGGTGTTAAGGAATCATAGGATACAAACCTATTTGGGGGTATTGATATTCTAGAAGATGTCTAACTTGTGGTTCCTCAGTAGATTCAGAAATTTGAGAGTATTTTTGGAGGGCACTAATAGGGTTTTCTTGATTTCTTCTTGAGTAAACATTCATATTTGTATCACTATCATTTGAGGGTATTATATCAAGATGGGACGCCTCACATGTATCTTCTATGTTTTCAAGAAAATCTTCTTGTATGTCATCAATAAGATCATATAAAAATATGTAATCAATTTCATTTGTTTCTTCTATTTTATCAAAATCATTCTCTTCTTCTAGAAAAGTTGCATCTTTTGAAACATATAGTTTATCATTCTTTAAATCATAACATCTATACCCTTTTTGATTTTCACCATATCCTAGAAAAACACATTCAATTGCTTTTGGAGACAACTTATCACTTTTATGTAATAGGACAAAGCATTTGCAACCAAAAATACGAAGACGATTGAAATCGGGTGAAAGTTTAAAGAGCTTTTCATAGGGAGAAGCATTTTTTAATTTAGAAGAGGGCATTCTATTGATTAGATAAGTTGCGGTTAGAACGGCTTCGGCCCAAAACTTCTTTGGAATATTTCTAGAAACAAGTAACGTTCTAGCGGTTTCTATAATGTGCCTATGTTTTCTTTCTGCTAGACCATTTTGTTGAGGGGTCCTAGGACATGACTTTTGATGACAAATTTCACTTTGGGTTAAATAGTTTTGAAATTCGTGAGATAAATATTCACCACCGGAATCGGATCTCAAAACAGATATGTTATTTTGGAATTGATTTTGAATTTTTCTATGAAAATCTTTAAAGAAGGTAAATACTTCTGATTTATGACTAAGAAAATAAATCCAAACATACCGAGTAAAGTCATCAATAAAAGTAACATAATACGAATAGCTCCCTTTAGACATAACCAGAGAAGGCCCCCAAACATCCGAATGCACCAATTCAAAAGGTTTTGATAAAAGAAAAGTTCTAGTTGGAAATGGAATAGACTTCATTTTTCCAAAAATGCAATCTTTGCAATTAATTTTTTTTTCCTTACAAAATTTGTTTCCAAAAGGAAAGAGATACATTTTGGAATAACTTGGATGACCAAGTCTTTTATGCCAAGTTTCCATGTTTTTTTCTTGGACATAAGAACAAAAATAATTTGTAGGGAGATTGAGATGGTCCATATAATAGAGGTCTCCTTTTCTATGGCCTTGCCCAATCCGCTTCCCGGACCGGAGATCCTGCACAAAGCAACCATTATATGAGAAAGATATTTCACATCCATGGTCGGCAATTTGGGAGACCGAAAAATGTTTAAATTTAGTTTGGGAACAACTCTTACTTTTGGAACACAAAAATTTTGAGAATCTTTAAAAGAGCCAATACTTGAAATTTTTAAAAAGGTTCCATCGGCCGTAGAGACACAAGAGTCCTTTGAATTGGTGCAAACATCAATAAGTGCATTTTCATGGGGGGTCATATGAAAAGAGGCTCCGAAGTCAAGGATCCAAGAATACGTACCGGGTGATGATGTAGAAGCAATAGCCGCACCCGATGTGGAGGAAGAAACTTTTAGAATTTGTTGGAGAGCCATAGATATTTGCCCAAGAGTTTCCTTGAGGTCATTGTTCTTGCCTTCATCTTCTTTGATGGTAGTTTCTTCAAGAGAGGCTACCTTAGGCTTGAAAGTTCCATTAAGCTTTGGGCAAGCGGGTTTAATGTGACCCGACTCATAGCAATGATGACAAACAATCATTTTTCTTCCTCCATTGTAGTTTTCTTGTTTCCCAAAATGAGGAGGTTTATAGGTTCTTACATTGTTACCCGATTTTGATACAACAAGTACTTCATCAACATGTTTACTCATGCCAAGCCTTGTCTCCTCTTGAGTGATTTCGGCAATAGCATCCTCAATAGGAGGAAAAATAGATCTATGGAGAAGTGAGGATCTCACTTGCTTAAATTCGGGATGTAGCCCAAAAAGAAATTGGAACAATCGTTCTTGTTCCATTTGTTTTTGTCTTAAATCAATATCTTCCATAGAAACCCATTTTGGCTCTAAAAGAGCCAATTCATCCCATAGTGGGTTTAGGGCACTATAATAGTCTTGAATGCTAGAATCACCTTGTTTGGTGGTCCTAATCTTTTCTTGCAAGAAATATGCTCTTGCAAGATCCTTTTGGGTATACATACCCTTCATAAAGGACCAAGCCTCATTGGCTCTACGAAATTTAGCTATATTAGCACATACCTTAAGCTCAACATTGTTCATAAACCACGCAAGGATTTTCGCGTGATTACTTTCCCAATCTTCCACTTCTTTTTGATGATTTTCAATGGCCTTGAGGCGAGCATCTCCTTCAAGAGCCTTTTCTTGACCTCCTTCGTTCTTCGTGAGCATAAACTTAGGTTCTGGAACGGTACCCATGACAAAACCCCAAAGTTTCTTTCCTTTGAGATTATTTTTCATTGCCGATGCCCACATCATATAGTTCTTTCCATTGAGCTTGAAGGATAGGTCAATCTTTGCCTCCATGATGTTTCCAAGAAGTGAGAAGAGATCAACAAAATATGAAATACATGAACCACACCTTTCCTTCAAGAATCGAGTGACTCTGATACCATGTAACGAAATATTGCGGAAATATAAAAAGTGCTTATAAGCACTTACAACAATGAATAAAGGAGACAATATCACAAGTCCACTAAGGGACAATACAAGCACAAGCCTTTAAGAAGGCAACAATATAAAAAGCCTCTTATTGAAAAGAGAGAGAGCTCTCAAGAATGAAAAATATACAAGGGGTTCACCCCTATTTATACAAGAGGGAGAGGAGAGAAAGGAAGGCCAAAGGCCTCAAAAGGAGAGCCCAAAAGGGGGCTCCCATGGAGTCGTTGGGAGCCCCCAACGGTCACATTTGTGACCGTTGGGGGCTCCAATGACTCTATGGTTGGAGCCCCTTTTGGTCCTTAAAAAATACAAAAAAGAAATGTAAAAAATAAAAAAAGAAAATTACATTTTAACAAAACTCGAAAATAGTTGTTTTCTAAAACAACTATGTGAAATTACAAAAATACCTGTATCGTGTATTGATGTAATATATATATATATATATATATATATATATATATATATATATATATATATATATATATGAGGTACATTTTAACATAGCAGACTAATATCCTTTCTATGAAGGAACAGCCATACCCATTGTGTCCCATATTTTAGGTGCTGGGAAGAGGCATGCTAGGGTGAGTTCTAATCTCATTTTTTCTTATTGAGATTAAAAAATGAGATTTTATCATAACTTCAGAGAATTGAGTATGTCATGGATGACTAGAAAGTACTTTCATTTCTTTTAATTAATGTGATAAGATGAGAGTATCTTGAGAGTTGAGGCAAAACCAATATGGCAATATGCCTCTAAGTTGACTCTTCGGGGGTGTTTGCTTGTCAAGAGGGTGCTGCAGCACCTCTTCCACGGACTCTCCTTCCGCTGAAAAGGAATCGGATGCACCCCCCCCCCCCCCCCCAAATGGGAACCGTTTCCGCTGAAAAGGGGGGTCCAGCGTTGATTTCGGGCTCCCTTTCCTCGCAGAAATGGAACCCGATGTTTGTTTTGCCACTGTGGGCCCCACAGAAACGCATCGACGGGCATGCGTTTCCGTGGAAAGCCCCAGCTTTCGGTGACAAGCAAACACCCCTTAAGATCAGAACAAGATAATTACCTTACTGTCCATCCCCTACCAAATTTTATGGCCACATGGAAGATGCTGATGGTTTTTCTTTTCTCATCCTTTCTCTTTTAATTCTCAGAAGGCTGATGGTTTTCTTCTCAACACCTCCCTTATCTTTTTGTTAATTCTCATAAATACCTGATGAAAAGACAAAGCCTAGGATTAGATGGTATTCCTGCAGCGGCAGGATAGAGATTGTCTAATTGACAAGATTGTTCGCACTTCAACTTGATTACAAGAAAAATGTCTTAAAGGAACGATCATTTAGTTCTTCCTATGAAAACAAAGTGAAATCTAGAATTATGCTAATGCCTGTGAACTAAAAACATTCACTCCTCTGATTGTTTTGGAGAGAACAGTGGATATTGCTTCCTTGTCAAAGAAGTGAAGAAGTTTTGAGAGGGAAAGTAACTCTAGTAAAGAGTTAAAATAAAGTAGTTAACAATTTGATCTATGCTAAGGAAGATAAGCATTTCTATGGTATGCAAAAATTACCTATAAATGCATTCTAAGGCATGAGCATATGCAAACCACATATAAGAGACAAACTGTGTGCAAAAGTCCAGGTAAAATTGCCTATTCTGAGACTTGTTTGAGTTCGTTATAGATCTCCAATTGATAAGAATATTTAAGATGTTCTTAACATGGTGCATGTCTCTCTGGCTCTCGATTATAGCTAACAGAAGAATCTGAAAACAGTTCCTATGATGACTTTTTTTTTAAATGACAAGGAACCCTCGCCGAGAACCAGGTCACTTAATGGGCCCACCTCCTTGCAAGGTAAACTCTGAGTGGGGTCACCAACACCCAAGCCCTTACGGAGCCCACCAGTTCCTATGATGACTTTAAGAAGTCCTTTTAAGCAAGTGCTATGTTTGTGTGAAATGTTTTTCCTCTTTGGGTTCATTCTACATTATTAATATTTGGAATGCCAGTTTGACATCAGCATCATGCATGGTTTTATAAAATTATTTTTTTTGTATTTGTCAGTGTAAATCCTTGTAGCTATTGTTGTTGATATAATATCCATATGAATTTGATAGATATGCAGCTGCACCACAGCAAGCCCGGACTAATTGGGATGAGTTCACTAGAAAGTACTTCCTCAATCGATCAACTCTAGTTTCTGTTTTTCTCCTGATTGATGCCAGCATACCTGCAAAGCAGATTGATCTGGAATATGCACGCTGGCTTGGAGAACATCAGGTAATCCACTGGTTTAGTTCAGAGCACCGTGCACATCTTTAAGGGCTCTTTTCATATATAGGGGCAATACAAGTTTAAAACAATGTTTGAACTCTGACCAATGTTATCATTTGTGAGCACCTAATCATTTTCATAAGGTTTCTTATATCAAAATGCCCCTCATGGTTACGATTCATTTCTGATTTCTTACCTTTCCAAACTTTCTGGAACTAAGTCAGATTGGTCATTTCTGTTGTAGAAAAAAATGACATGAGAAACTGAATGTTTACCAACATTGCTCATTGTTCATTGTTCAGATCCCGATGACATTAGTTTTTACCAAATGTGACAAACGGAAGAAGAGGAAAAATGGTGGCAAGAAACCTGAAGAGAACATGGAAGATTTTCAGACACTGATATCAGAGTTCTTCCAACAGGCTCCTCCTTGGATCATGACAAGCAGCGTCACCAATCTAGGTCGGGATGAGATCCTGTTACACATTGCTCAGCTTAGAAACTATTGGCAAAAGCACTAGAAGTATGATCATCCAGCACCTTCTAAAAACTAAAACCTCTGATAGTCCAGGTCTCTGATAACATATGAGCAGGTGCCTGTATTTGAAAATTGTTCGTGCATGTGTATACAGATTTTTATGCATGATTGATCATGTATATATATTTGCTTTTTGTTCTTGTCCTAATTATGATTAGGTGTTTGTTTGTGATTGATTACATATGCACAGGTTATTGATGATTGTCTGATCTCAAAATCACTTGTTTTTTGGTTTCTTGTCATACATATGAGCAGGAGCTTCTTTGTGATTATGTATGCACAAGTTTGTTTTGATACACAGATATATCAGTAATGACACCTACTCCAGATCCAACGGCTGTGATGCATGCAGATCTCCCACTTTAAGTATACATGCATACCTTAAATGTTTCTCTCTCATCCTTTCTCATGCAACTGCCTTAAATGCACTCTCATTCCTTAAATGTTTCTCTCTCATCCTTTCCCATGCAACTGCCTTAAATTCACTCTTTCTCGCCTTTCCATGCAAATGCATTAAATGGCACACACACACACACACTCTCTCTCTCTCAAAGTTGGATACGGTGGTAGATATTATTAGACATGGATGATGGCATGTTCTCACCTACCAGCATCCATGTTGTTGTATATCTTTTGGTTTTATTTTTTGTGATTTAGATGCCGTTAATCTAGAACAGGACATATCTGAGAAGTAAACCATCCAATCATGGTGTTTGGGTTGCCTGTCCATCACATGGATGAATGGCATCCAAGGTTAGTCAGAGGATCCTCTGCCCTGATCCTGTCTCTAAAAATAAGATGGATTGTCATTGGATTATGTTCGGTAAAGATCATGATATGCCTGTCTCATTCTGTCACTTAGCATAGATCCAGCCGACCACTTCAAGTGGACGGTTGATTATCTTAATTATATGAGAACAAAATAATGAGTCGGTAGACATAACAAAAAAACTTGTTGGCTTTGAATAAGAAAAAATGTTCCTACTTGCTGCTGTACGTAGAAAGAGAGTAGGAATGCAAATTTGTCGGTGATCCAACCCATATTGTCAGATCCAGGTCTGATTCAATTCGCATCATGACTTCTGTCTGGTCACATCTGTGCTAGAATCCAGTAAAAAAATATGTTGTATCCATCTGTGATTGCACTCATTTGCAGCAAATCCACTACCGGTAACTGGATTTGTGATTGTACTATGAGATCTGAATCGGGTCCATATTGACAACTGGACCCACTTCTCAGAAGTCAGATTCAGTATTGGTTGGACATGACCGAGCACTTTTCCAACCCATTTGGTCCCTTTTGTGCGTGTGGCTCATTGTGTGTTTTGGAAACGCTACACAGCTCGCTGATGAATATTAGGCCATGAAATACAAAGCATAGTCATCAGTTTCGTTAACAGGATTTTGTCAGCAATAGAAAATCTTGCCAAAAATTACAAAAATTTATTTTTCTCAGAAAAATACAGTATATAGAGAGATGAGTGGAGCTCTCTCCAGCAATAGAGAGATGAGTTGAGCTCTCGTCCAACAGTAGAGAGATAGAGAGAGACGGAAACTAACACTTTTTTATTAGAAAACCAAAAGACACAATTACATTACATGGATGAAGGTATGTGAGAACATGCCATCGTCCATGTCCAATAATATCCACCATATCCAACTTCGAGAGAGAGAAAGTGTCATTTAAGACATTTGCATGAGAAAGGATGCGAGTAACATTTAAGGTATGCGTGAATATTAAAGTGGGAGATTTGCATGCATCACAGCCGTTGGATCTCAAAAGATCCAATGTCTAGTAAGAGAAACTAGGTGCTCCGGGAGATTTTGCATGCATCATTACTATATATATGGGTAAATATTGACTACTAATGTAGGTAAGGGACTAATGAGTAAAAACCACTCTTTTCTTAAAAAAAATTATTTTTTTGTAAATCAAATGGTACATATATGATTTATATGGTTTGTTTAGTAGAAAACTTATTTTTAATCATGTAACTATGACAAGTAATTAGGTTTTTAAAGGGGTCCAAAAATCATCTACCCGCAATGTACCAAAATTTCATAACTGAAAATATCACATTTTCACATAAAAAAAACCATGTGGAACACATGTGTGGTTATATTGAGTCGATTCAACTTTAACTCATGATTTCTAGCTCATTAGTTTCTTACCCTTCATTAGTGACAAATATTTTTCGTATACATATAGAGTCACTGAAATATTAGAACTGGAAATATGGGCATTTTCAACACTTTTTTTTGCAAATCCAACCATGTGGATGTGCTCGGCATGGTGAATTTGCTAAGAATCAACCATTGGATTGTGTATTTTTTATGAAAAAATGTGATTTTGAATGCTTGAATATTTATGAAGACTATGCGCCATTGATTTTAAAGCCTTAAAAAAATCTCGTTTATGCATCAAAAGAGGATTATCAAAAGCGGGTTATTATAAAACCAAGAATGTAAATCACATCCGTACATTTAGATTCAAGAGAAGAATAACAAATCTATGAAAATCACAGTTCACACATTAGTTCATATATTTTCAGTTCTCATATTCTAGTGACTCTCTCTTATATATATATATATATATATATATAAGAGAGAGAGAGAGAGAGAGAGAGAGAGAGAGAGAGAGAGAGAGAGAGAGAGAGAGAGTTGGTTTCTCCTAACTGTACATATGATGTGGACAGTACTGATTTTCAATGTTCCAAGTTGTGTTTTATAAAACCCCACAGATTGTATTTAACATGACCCATTTAGTAAGAATGGACTGTTGGATCATGCTTTTTTAACAAAAAAAAGAACTTATGAGCTTTTCTGACTTTTGCCAACAAGATTCCTAGCTCTTGAAAAATGAAAATGGCTCAATTCCAACCGTGGCACTAATTTTAGCATATGCAATAATGATGGTAGCTCATATGCTGCTTTTTATTGCCATTCACATTTATGTTGCTGGAGCTGTCTTCAAAGCAGAGCTTGTCATTTTTAAAATAAATATTCAATAAAATGCGTGTGTCATCAAAAGAAGTGGCCAGGCTTGGGCATGGATAGATCCACTTTCTTTTACGTAAAAGTTCAACATTTTCTTTTTTTCTTTTTGGTTAAGCCAAGGTAAAACCCGATTTTCAGCAGTTGTGACCAGCATGGGCGTGAACCTAGCTCGGTCCTCTACTCATAAATAGAGATGTATACGGCTCGGATTCGGGTCAGGTGTAGCTAATACTAAATCCAAATAAATGGATATTGGTTAATCGGATTCAGGTTTAGATTCGGATTCAGATGGAAAAAAGTTAATACATGTAATTAGATTCGGATATCCATTGGAATGGGATGTCTGTCTGATTAGGTCCTGAGATCCTAATCCGAATCTGAATCTAATTACTTATCAGATTTCAGTATTCTTAACCAAATCAAACTAATCAGGTCAGATATTGGATACCTCCTATCCATTGACATCTCTACTGATAAAACTTCTGAGATTCATTGCGCCTTTGGGCAGCACTCTCAGCTTCGACTTTCCGGCAAAGGATGCACACCTTGGGTAGACGTCCTTCTATTTGGACACTATAAGCTGACCCACATTGACATAGTTAGGTCATAGGTGTGCAAAGCCCTGAAAGGTAGTTCTAAGGCAATCACTTATTTTGGAGCCCCAAATTCAAACGTTGATCAGCTGAACCTTTGAATAGGAACTGTTTCAGAATTAATTGTAGGTGAACCACCAGAGGGCTACGATGATTCCTTTCCTAACTTGCAAGCCTTAACCTTTAAAATCTTCAAACTTGGCCTTGCATTGAGGATGTAGGTCACTGTTTGGTAGAAGAAGCTGGGGACTTTTGGTTAACGTATCTCACATGGTCATCTTTGTTGACCATCCCCTTTATCCCCTTCTTTTCCTTTTTTATTTGTCAATTATTTAGTGGATACCTCATGGGGTTCGAACATGAGACTTCTCGATTATGATAGTATGACCTAACCATCCGGCTATCTCATTTGACCTCTATTCAACTCCACTTGGTACCTTAATTTTGCCATGAAACTCTCACTTGTCAACTTCTTTCATTTTCTAGTAGCTATCATAGCAGGCATTAACCATATACTAAAATAACATGTGGGATGCTGCCCCTTTCCTCTTTTTTTTTTTTTAAAGGTGGGTTAGGCAGATCCTACCAGTTATACAACTATACCATTGGGTTTTGAACCTGCAACATCTCAACACAAGGTGACTTGCACTAGCTGCTCCTACCAGACAAGCGGAGCCCCCGTTGGTTGGTGCCCCTTTCCCTTTTGTCCACAAAGAGATACTATAAAATCACCACACTTTTGTTTGACGGACTATCAAATTGAGAAAATAGTATTTGAATGCATTCTTGGAGGCGTAGAAGTTTAATTATAATGCACATACTTATGGACAGTGGACTTAAATACAATAGTTAGGGGATAAAATGTGAATTACGAAATTTTGACTCGTTCTTCAAAAATATAGTTTGCAATGTATTTAAACTACTATGATGATCAATTTCCATGTAAGGTGCCCACAAGGGCTCCACTCATCTGGTAGGGGGGACTTGTGGGTGTCACCAAGTTGACGAGACATCACAAATTTGAAACCCTAAGGTGGCATCCCTTTCTACAAGGTCAAAGCTAGATGTACTCTCTGTTGGGCAGAGGAGAACTCAAGGGTTTTACCAACGGGTTCTCTTAACTAGAACCGCACCTGCTCCTACTCCATATGCTTAACAGAGGGTACATAGATAAAATTATAATGGAACAACACACTCAAAAAGATCACTTTGGTTCAAGAAAAATCAACTAGAATGTGAAATGCATTGTGGGGTGCTCCCTACATATAACTTTTTTTTTTCTGAAAGCGAAAAAATCTTACATATTTCTAAACTTGCTAACCTTTCAAAATAAAGTGTGGCTATAGTTTCCTAGGGTAATAAATAATAAAAAAAGTAAAAAAAAAGAAAGCAAAGTAAAGTAAAGGAGAAGACACTGCAATTATTGTTTAGCAATTTGACATCAACACTTGAAAATAAAAAAGTTCCTCTAATGGTGCAACACAGATTGATATTCATGTACACATATAGGTGTTCTCTGTTTTCGACCAAGAAAGTGAACGCTTCAAGTTTACATGATTCATCAAATCCATTCAATGTAATAAAGTATGTCGATTAGATATCCATATTTTTGTGTTACCAACAAGCAACTACTTGAGGGAGTTTCTCAAGTGACAAGCTTTTCATCTTTACAAGCAAGTAATAACTTTCACGCTCAAGCAGCCCACTTGTAGTATCATTATCAATAAAATATAGGGCACACCCCAAAAATCAAGTTTCATCATATACTGCGGCCAATTCTGCAGAATCAGGGGCACTCTAAAGTCATAACAAAAAGTTGGAGAAGACCTTTGGGAGGAAATGGAAGTGGCAGATATTTTCTTGCAGGACTTATTTTTAAAAAAAATCAACAGTTTTTAAGATGTCATTTTCTCATCTTGAGCACTTCTGGTTATCTTCAAAACTAGGGATATTTTGAAAAACACAGCTAAAGTTTGTGCATTAATAAAAAACACACCTAAATTTTAAAAGATTTAAAAAAGGCACCTAGATTTTTGCACCGTTAACCAAAAAAAACTTTAATCCATTTAACCTAGGTTATCACTAACCCAAGATGAATTAAGAGAGTTAATTTACTACTTAACCCTTCAAAGACTCCTCTCTTTTTTAGGTGTATTTTAGAAAATATGATATTGAGGGTAAAATGATAATTCTACATCACATTTAACAGCAAACATGACGATCTTGGCTTTTTTAATTAACCACTATATTTTTTAAGTGTGTTTTAAAATTTTTCAAAACTTTGGTGCCTTTTTATTAATGACCAAACTTTAGATGCCTTTTTTTTTTTTACAAAGCTGGAGTTAAGCAGACTCCTTTCAGTTATGCAACCCTTAGGATTTGAACTTGCAAACATCCCAACACAAGGTGTCACGTGAACTGAATTCTACTGCCAGACAAGCAAAGCCCCCGTTGTTTTTATTTTGATTTTTTCTGTGAGAAACAGGAAACCCACACCTTGGATAAGAAACTTAACGGCGATCATTATACATGTCATACAGAAATATAGTAGGTATGCCTGTGGCGCATCCCTTGCCCCCCAGGGAGTCGCCTGACTTGGGCATGAGCAAGTGACATGATACCCATACTCTTTGATATGCAAGGGGCTGACGGCCGTGAGAGTGGAACCCTGACCCTTATCTAGCAGTCAAAGCCCCCTCACACTTAGGGATGGCAGTGGACCGGGGGACAGCGGGGGCCTGTCCCACCTTGCCCCATTTGGACCGGAGATGAAGGGCATGAAACATGGATGAAGGTTAAAATCCATCCCCGTGCAGGGATGAACTTAAGCTTTTTCCCACCCTGCCCCGTCCCCGTCACGTTCCTCGTCCCGCTCCATCCCCAATCCTTCTAAAGGATGGCAATAGACCGAGAAAAAATGGGATCCTGCCCCGCCTCATCCCCGTTTGGACCGGGGATGGAGGTGGGGGTGGAGGATTGAATTTTGAGACGGGGCAGGGGTGGAGACCTTGTCCCCCATCCCCGCCCCGGTCCATTGCCATCCCTACTCACACTACGCTAGTCCCCTTGGTACTAAGGAAAATCTTCATTTAGAATCCCACTTTTAGCCAGAGATTCCGACAAGAGCCATGTATTGTGAAAAGACATTTGAAGATCAATTTTTCACTGGAACAGTCAGATAGATATCAGTAGCCGTGGATTGTGTAGAACAAGATTACTTAAATGCCCATATAGAATAAGAAAATAGGTAAAATACTCAACTTTTCAACTCAAAGGTTAAAAATAGTATTTTATAGGTAGATCTTAGCCATCAAATCAATTTTAAGTATCTGTTTTGCAGTTTTAGTGAGAAGTAAGTATCTGAAATGTCTTTGAAGAAAATATGAGACTCTTTTTAGTATATCAAGCAAAAGGTGGGTCTTTTAAATGGGAACTTCCCTAAAAAAAAATGGTCCTTTGTGCATTCGTTTAGCCTTTTTTGAAAGTTAACCACGCAAACGGTCACCAAGGTAGATGAGGTTCGTGAACCAAAACCTCAACAAACTCTCTCTCTCTCTCTCTCAATAAATACACATTCTCACACTATTTGGGCTGAAACCCTAGAGCTCAAGAACAGAGGGGGAAAAGTACAGAAGCCCACTTCTGCTGCTGAGAAATCAATCCAAGAGCATGACGATATCTTCAACAGCAACAGAGGCCAAAAGATGGAGAAATCATCAACAGAAGGGCACAGTATGCGTTCTTGACGCTTCTTCCTACGTGGGTTTCCACATTCTGAAATCTCTTCTAAGCAGAGGGTATGCTGTTCGTGCAGCAATTCAGACTAGTGGTAAGACCAATATCACCAATTTCACCTGCTCTCACATTTTGTTCTTTTTTCGGCTCTTGATATGGGGTTCTTGGTTTTTCAGGAGAGACGGAAATAACAAAGAAGATCAATGAGATGTCAAGGATTGGAGAAAAAATTGAGGTTTTCTTTGTAGATCTTTTGGACTATCATAGCATCCATGAGGCATTGAAGGGTTGCTCTGCTTTGTTCTACTCTGTGGACCAAGCCCATGGTTCATGTGGATACCATGTAAAACCCTCAAATGAAGTCTCTTTTGATTGACATGTTGTTCTTGCTGAAGGACTGAATTGGGGTTTTTGGGTAGGAAACAATGGTGGACCTGGAGGTAAAAGGGGCAATCAACGCATTGGAAGCATCTGCGCAGACAGAGAGTATAAAGAAGGTGGTCTACACTTCTTCCATAGCTGCAGGTATTTGGAGGGAGAACATGTGCAAAGAAATTGATGTTGATGAGAGATCATGGAGTGATACCGAGTTTTGCAGAAAGAAGAAGGTAATTAACAGGAACTGAATATCAGATCATTGTTGTCATCATCATCACCATCACCATCAAAAGCTATCGTAATTTTTTGTTCTTGTTGGATACTTTGTTTTATATAACGGATTCAGGGAAGAGACTAAGCTGGTTACCAAACTCCTAAAGGGGTAGGGCGAACCTGCCTCACCAATTTTTGTTCTTGTTTGCTATTAGTGTGGAATACTCTTTTTAACAGTGTGTGTGTGTGTGCGCGCGTGCGTGCTGGCGGGCGTGTGTGTGTGTGTGTGAATTCTTTTTCTTTAGTTACAGTAAATCACCACGGTGGCATGCCTAGAGGCTTAGACTAGTGAACCGGGAAAAAACCTCGTGGCCTTCCCTTTTCACAGGCTGCCATCACTTTCTTGTTTCTTATTTTGTTTAATGTGAGAAAAAAATTACTTGGAAACTTTTCCTTTTAATCTGCAGAATAGCTTTGGATTATGAAGAAGTGGGAATTTTATCCACTTTCCAGAAAAAACATGGTCACAATAAGCTTCTAATTCTTCTGAAATGCAGTTATGGTTCGCCTTGGCAAAAACACTGGCAGAGAAAGCTGCTTGGGCTCTGGCCGCAGATAGGATGCTCAACATGGTTTCTATCAATGCAGCTCTAATCATGGGACAAGGAGTTACTCAACTCAACTCTGGATCAACAATTTCTTATCTCAAAGGTCAATATATGCATGAGAAGTAAACTTGGCATTGGTGTAATACTGTAATCATGCAGTTTTGATATTTACTACCACTGAGTCACAATTTTCTCAGGAGCACCTCAAATGTATGAAAATGGAGTTCTAGCCCTTGTTGACATAGGCTTCCTCGTCAATGCACATATATGTGCCTTAGAAGACCCATATGCTCGTGGAAGATATTTTTGCTTCAGCAATCTTGTGAATAATGAGGAGGAAGCCATTAACTTAATTAAAACCATCATGCCTTTGATCACATTACCAGAGAGGTAAGAAATTTATTTATTTTTTCACTTTTCCTCATTGGGATCTGAGCAAGAATTTCTGTCTTGCAGATATGAATCTCAAGAAAAAATTACCTGCTCACAAAGATTAAGGAAAAATAAGTTGAACAAACTGCTGGAAGCCAATTCATCCCGAAAATTTGCTGAAAATGGTTCGTGTTAGAGAATGTGGTGATCAAAAGTTGGTACATGTTACATCAGCTGATGTAAATTCGTTCTTTCCATGCTTGAATAAATGGTTATGTGATCTTGCTGGGTATGTGGTTCGTATTAACTTGTAACTCAAAATTGGTTGGCTGTTCAAAAAGTAAGCAAAATTTCCCAATTTACTTTACCTCAAATTGCCTCCGTAAGGGTATATTGGGGGAGTTAGTGTATGCTCAAGAGTATAGGGGGCCTTAAACACCATAACGATCTCCAGCAAGAGCAACGATCAAAAAGACCATCTGGAAGGGCAATCTTCCCTTCATCTGTATTCAGCCTCGCTGTGGCTGAAAACAAACAGTAGAATGCTCAAAGCGTAAATACCCTTGGTACCAGTAGATGGATCCGATGGTTTTATATTCAGTTTCACCAGAAAAAACTCATTCTTTAGACCGACACCATTTTAACATCAGATTGAGTGCAAGCCAGTAGGGTGGCACCTATGTCACATGGATACGGCTGCGGATACAGGGATACAGCCATTTTTTCCAATATGACTTGTATATAAAGGGATACATAACGGCAGTCAAAATGGAGTATCCGTGTGACATAGGGTGGCACCACCAACCATGACCAGTGCTAACCTGGATGGTATCAAGCATGCTATCAGCTATTCACTTTCTCACCACAAGGTTGCAATGACATATTATTGGAAAGCGAGCTCTCAAATGGTAAATGCAGAGTACCATACTCTTGAAGCCCTTGTCATGAAGCAGCAAATAAACTAGCACCATCAAGGTACTAGGCCTCGACAGGTACTCAATGTGCCTTTTTTTCTCCTTTTAAGCACAGGATCACTGGCAAGAGTTGCAATCATTATGTTCCAAAGTATCCATAACAGTATATATTTTTCCCTAGGGAATTGAACAGGTATCCTCTTGCTTTTATCAAATAAAGAGCACCCTGGTGCTCATGAAATCTATAAATGCGATTATCCCTATTGGGCAGCAACTAAAAAATCATTGCTGAACTACTATAGTAAAAACCCAGAAAGGTTCTATCGTTGCTATTCATAGATAGCAGAATGGGATTGTTGTGAAGAATGAAACTGAGCTCCATCAATAAACAAAGGGAAATATGATAGAAGCCCAATGAGCTGAATAAGGGAATGGATTGAAGAAGATAGTTGAGGAGATTCAAATGCAATAGTTGGATAAGGACAGAAGCTTCAACTAGTTAAATGATACACACAGTAACAGATCAAAACAAGCAGAAAACCAAATAAGGGTAAGATATGAAAACTCTACAAGAGCAGCACACCGAAAACAGTACATAAACTATGCTTCATCAACTAACTGTAACAAGAAATCACATTCCAATCCAAACCTTATGGCTCCATAAGGAAGAGACAGAATTATAACAATAGCAAAGAAATTCTTTGATATACCAAAAAAGACATCTAAAGTCATAAGGATTATCAGGTTTTTATCAAGAAACAAAAGTACAGGTACAGTTCACTATGAATACTATCAAAGTATTAAACATCGGAACAGTTTTCCTCAGTTCATGAAGGTGCTGAAGCTATCCAAAAACAATGCAGAGAAATGGAAGAATCGGATTCATTAGAATACTGAGAAGGCAGGAGGTTGTAACTCTCTCCAGTATCACACGGAGAGGAGGCAGCTACCATTTGCCCTTGTCCAATTTGCTATTTTCACTACTCTTCTGCTTCACAGGAAATCCTACAAAACCACAAACCAGTCAAACGAAATGCAAGGCAAGAGCTAAGTAGCTAACTTCCAGGTAACTTGAATTTTTAAAATCAATATGTTTTACAAAGAATATTCTAGAAGTTGCAACGACCTCATGCTACTAGAAGTGATCCAGGCGATTCCACAAAGAAGACTACAACAAAAACTTGGAAACCCACAAAAACACTCCCAACTGTATAATGTCCAAAATGTTCTTGTCATCCTGTGTCCTCTGAAATTACTTCCTGAATGATCACCACTAGTCTGTGCGTCGATCGCTTGCTTCCTTACCTGTAACCACTGATCTGCGCATCGGCTACATCAGAACCACAAACCTGGATACATTGGCCTCACTAGTTCACAACTAAACAGAGATAGGTGATTTACCGAGCAATTGTTCGACTCACCCAACACCTCAGAATTATGGAATGGTTGCATTTCAAACTGCTTTTTCAAGCAAAGAACAAGAGTTTCATATGAAAATGCAAATATCATGCCACAAGAAACCGTATTCATGCAGGGTATCCTTGGTAAACAGATGCCTTAGTTCCTACCAATTCTTAACCAAACCCTAATTGATGACCATCCACGTAACAATACTCCCAAAATGTGGAAAACAGGAACTTATCAAAAAGCAATATCTATCGTTTCTTCAGGCAAAAAATAATCGAGATGGCAGTATGGTTATATGTTTGCATTACCCTAGCTTCCTATTCTGCTCTTACTTTTCAAGAGCTAAGATTGAACACTACCCCTCCTTTTCAAACTAAGATCAAATGCCAAACCCCAATTCTTACAAAAAGGAAGGAAATTCTCGCGTAGTCCTAATATCAAACTCGACTTCTTTTCAGATCAAATGCCAAACACCGATTCTTACAAAAAGGAAGGAAATTCTCGTGTAGTCCTAAGATCAAACTCTGCTTCTTTTCAGATTAAATGCCAAACCCCAATTCTCACAAAAAAGAAGGAATTCACACGTAGTCTTTCGATGGACGACGATAAAACGATCAGGGAAACAGCAGAGAGCCCACGAAAAATCGAGTTTGAGGGATTTACCGGATGACGAAGGAGGGGGCGACCGACGGCGAGGCGGAGCTAGGGTTGATCCCTGTAGTGGTGGGGGAGAGCGGAGGATTCCCGGCGGATCTCCCTCACAACGGCGGCTAGGGCTTCGGGATTGATCCCTCGCTCGCAGAGCGCGATGAGGACGGACAGCGTGTGCCGATCGAGCCCCGTGTTGAGGAAGTTCGACATGTGGAACGCCAGATCCAACGACTCTCGGGCGTTCTGGGAAGCCGCTGGATCCATGGATGCCGTCCGTTTCTGGGTTATGGTTTTTATTTTTTCCCCTTTTCTAAGGCTTTCTTCTCCCCCCGCCTCTCTCTCTCTCTCTGCTAAGCCGAGATGCTTGGATTTCTGTGCTATGATCGGATTTGAATTTGAAAAAAAAAACGGGCGATTTAAAGTGTCAAACGCGCCACACTTCAAAGCTGGGGTGAACGAACCGAACTTAGGGTGTTCAAGCTTGACTCGTTTCTTGCATGAGCTTGAGCTCATTTACAAAAAATATCTATTTGAACTCTGTAAACTTATTGCTCGCAGGGCAAAGACTTCAATCATCTTCATTCTATAAAATAATATATATGTAAAATATATTTATTATCAATAAATGAGTCTATACAAGCTGAGCTGAGACGAACATTAGTTGTTCATGCTCGAGATCGCATTTTAATCGCTTGGAGCAGGTCACATGGCAGAGTATCAATCTTTCCTGGGCCCTACCACCTGAACCAGGGTTTTCCTCGATAAATATAAAAAATAGGGCTTAAAAATTAAGTTGTGAAAACCTTTTTGCAGGCCACTTGTAAACTTTTGCAAATTTTCAAGGTTTTTTTTTCCTAGTTTCAAATGTATTCTTTATGAAGATGAGTAGCATTGCATAGATACTTCATGTTTGGGTTTTATGGTTCAAGGTGTCATTTTTCAGCCCTTATTAGCTCTTTAAATCTTTAAATTCTTGAGTGGTTGTGTTCAAATGTCTTATTGCATTGACATACTTTTTCTTAGAATGATCTATATACAAGATCTTGTTAATAAAGGATTTGGTTATTGGCCATGAGCTTTCATGAAATTAGTGTCTCCCACCAATGCCAACAGGACTGCAGGTAGACAATGCAGTAATACAATGTGAGAAACAAACATGAAGAACAGGTGAACCAATGTTCTGATCATGGGTGCAGCGTTACGGCTTACTGTTATACGGACATAACACCTTATAAAATTGAATGCTCTAAACTGATCAGAACAAGTGAAATTTGTTTATGATTAACTGGTTAGAAGCATAGTTACAAGAAGCACCTTTCTAAGGGGAAGCATGCTTTTGAAGCAAGAAGTGTCACACTTCACACTCGCTTCCCTCTAGCATCCCTTTCTTTTCTCACTCAATTCTCATCACTTTCTACTTTCTCTTTTTCTGTATTTTTTAAGTTAATATTTATATTTTTCATTTCCCCTTCGCTTTCTCTATGCTTCCCATTTGTTTATCCCTTATTTCCTTCACATTTCCTTTTTCGTTTCTTACTTTCACAATTGCCTTCAAAATGAATCTTGCTTTCCAGCTTCCGTTTCCCGCATTGCTTCCCATATCCATTTCGTTTTCTAGTAATTATGGTTAGAAGTGGCAATATTATAGTTGAGAATTAAAGAGTACAGGATGAAAATGCAATAAGTTTTGATTAACTCATGAAGTTACAAGACATTCATACCAACCAATATTATTACTGAGGTGGCTTGCGCGTAGGCTTTGGTGCATTTTATGTAACAGTGCAATCTGTAAATCCTTTGTGGGGTGCACAGATGAAGGTTCAGCTTCCTGTCACGGACAACTCCTCCATGAAGATGCAGTGTCACTCGGCAAAAAATAATCTGCTACAGTAATTATACCAAAAAAGCAAGATAAAAATCCAAACTATGCCTAAATTACGCAAATGAAAATGTCCTTCCAAGGAAAAAGCACTGTATCACAATAAATATGGATGGCCCTCCAAAAGAAACTCATATTTGAAGAGAACTACCATGCACAAAATCCAAATCTTTCACATTGATCATTCTAGATGAAATGGCAAAAATATTAATTAAACTTCCAGGTCTCATCGTCGTTTGGAGTGTGAAATCCGTCTCTTAAATAAAACCAAGAAACCCATTGTGGATCACTGTATGCACTTCTAATCTAAATTCTTCTGTGGTTCCTGACAAAGTTTGTTGTGATCAGCCCAAGTGCACTAGAACATCCATATGCTGCAGTCAGAAATATGGTTGTCGAGAGTACGAGAAGGGCTTTCCACTGTCTTCCGGATGCTAGAACTGCAACGCCAGCTGCAACAAGAGCTAGAACTAATAGTGCCCGTCTCCAGAATTCGAAAGCTTTCACAGCACTGCGGCATTCTTTGCAGTGGACCACATGTCTGAAGTATCGGTTGGCCGGATTCGGAGAATGTAGAGTTCCTACTCCACCTTTTGCAGGCAAAGAAGCAGATAATCCTGCCACCAGACCTGCTGGTGCTTGCTCAAAGACGGCGGGCTTCTTTGGGGGTGAGACAGTGCTGTGACCAAAGTGATAGGGCATTCCATGGCCCACTTTATCCATCCACTTTCTGTACTCAGCAACCCAAGTATCAGAAGATTTTAAATTGAGGTACAATTTACTTGTGGGGACTTTCTCCTTGATAAGAACCTCATTCTGTGATGAAAGAAAACCCATATCTTGTTCCAAAATTTTGCATTGATTCAGATGGCGGTACCATTGTGGAAACAACTTCAGTAGCGGTGAACGTACACTAAACCCGAATCTCACTACGAGAAGAGACTTACCCTGCCCAGCAGGACAACAAAGAAAGAGTCCCGAGAAGTACCGTTTCTTGCCATTCTTATCAACAAATTCTCTGTTATTCTGGAGGACACATGGAGCTTCAAATCGCATAATGTTTGGGTACTCTGTTTCTTTTGCTTTCAACCATTCACCTGCAAACCCCCTATCAGTTCGCTCAGTAACTTTGAAAGATAATGGCTGAGCATCCTCCCTTCTGGCTTTAAAATCTGTGCGGTCATGTGAAACCGGGATATGGGCCGGGTCCATGAGATTTTCAAGGAGTATTGAGTGATCATATGGGAGCTCATGAATGGAAGAAATGTGTTGAAAACCAGGCATGGCAAAGTACTCAAACCAGGGAAGTTTGCTGTCATCTGGTTTCACTTGATCTGACATCCATACCCATACAACACCTTGAGAGTCTCTGAGCTCATAGCTTTTGACACATGCAGCTCGGGGAATTTTTGCACCAGGTGGAAGCTACACAGATTTAGAAAATTAGAATCTTCTGATATTTGACAAAGGAAAGTTCAATGAGGAAGGTAATGTAAGTATTTCAATAAGAATTTCAGCATAGATCAATTTTCTCTGTAAGGTAAACCTGAGGTATCTGTACGCATTTACCATCATCTTCAAACTGCCAGCCATGGTATAAACATTCCAACCTTCCATCAACTAATTGGCCTTCAGAGAGTTTAGCTAATCTGCAATTGATCTAAAGAGTGCATTAGTAAGGAAGTTTTGTAGTTCATGCTAGCAATTCAAAAGGTATTCCAATCCATATTGCTGAATGAGTTGCAGCATGACCAACAGCATGATCATAGAATAACTATGGTGGCTGAAAGGAAAAGAAAAGCACCAAATGTTTTGAAAGCAGACGAAACATCTCTGCAACTTTTTTCTTTTAGGCTTTTAGCAGCCCCTGACATATATTTTTTTGTAATCACATCCTTCTAACATGAACAAAAACAATGAACATTTAAACGCAATTGATCTAAAAGAATGCTTAACGCCGGTTCCAAGCCTGGATAAAGGAGGAAATTTGGTCTAAGTGGCAATAGACACAACTTCAATAGTACAAAACCAACAAATAGACTACCCAAATTTGCTAAAAACAATAAAGAAAACCAATGACCTTTTTTTTTGTGACGAGAAACCCTCACCAAAGCTAAGGAAAACCCTGGGTGACACCCTACAACCACCCTGCCTTATTACCTCTGAAAGCTACGGCCAACGGAGTTTAATCTGGGGTCTTCAACTCAACACCTTCACAACCACCCCACTGGCCTCAGGGCGACCCCGCGGTGGTAAGAAAACTAATGACCTTAAGGGTTTGTTTGGTTGCTTGTGGGGTACTGTACAAATGAGATTCACTTTTTAAATCTTATGATAACTAGAATCTCATGAGGTTTCATGAGATTAGAGTTCTTACACAAATGAGATTCACTTTCTAAAACTACTCTCATTTGCAAAGACAAATGAGATTCACCTTGTCATAAGGATACTTTTTCAGTTTGGATACTTTTGCAAAGAAAGCAAATGAGATTCATGGAACCAAACCTACCCTAAATCACAAATAGATCTATTCAAAACCACAACCGGCGACCAATCCATCTAGATTCCTATAAATAGACTACTCCCAAGGTTCCAATCTGACAAAAATAATTTAAAAGAGAAAATCACGAAGTATAATTAGACCATCCTAAATTTGCTAAGAACAATAAAGAAAACCAATGACGTTAAATCACACATAGAACTATTCAGGATCAGAATACGTAACCAATTAACACCATCAAGTCTATAATTAGACTACTCCCAAATTTTAAAAAAAACATCTCATGATTTTACATGAATACAACAAAACATTTTTTTTGAAAGGCAAAAACATACATGCCACGTATCCAAGGGCGGATCCAGGGGGGCTCGAGCCCCTCCTAAAGTTTTAAAATTTTCAACGTAAGTGGGAAAATTTTCAATATAGTATAGATCTATGATTTTTTTTATGGTTGAGGGTATTGATTTAGATTTTTTTCAGACTTCATGAACATTTAATTAAGATTTTAAGGTTTTTTTGTGTTATTTTTCTTTTCAATAAGCATTAAGCACCCCTCCTGAAGTTTTGAAAATTTTCAACGGAAGTGGGAAAATTTTCAACCAAGTGGGAAAATTTTAAATTAGCATAGATCTATGATTTTTTTTTTATGATTAAGGGTATTGATTTAGATTTTTTTTTTCAGATTTCATGAACATTTAATTAGGGTTTTAAGGTTTTTTTGTATTATTTTTCTTTTCAATTAGCATTAAGCCTGATTATATTAATGACTGTTTTATAATAATTATTCTTTAAAACATATATTGTTAGTATGATTTATTAGTAATTATTTTTTTAAAATTTTACTATGCATTTTGTGCCCACCTTAAGTTTAGATTCTTGGCTCCCCCACTGCACGTATCGGTTTTGTACTATCAATTTATCAAAAGACGAAAAAAACCCATAAATCTAATTTTAAAATTTCAAACACATAAATCTCAAGTCTGAACACCCACATAAAAAAATTTGCAGAAACAGTGTAAACCAACAACAGCAAAAGAAAAACCTATGTGGGCAACGATCCTCATAGCAACGAAGTGTACCCTTCCCATCTTTATGCAAAACAAGCTGCTTATCAAACACGGTGAGGCCCACGGGGGCATCATCAGGCACCTGATCAGTGAGGTAGAGGGGGTACCACTCTTCTTCCCAGTTATACTTCACCACCCTTTCTTCTTCACCCAAAGAGCTCTTTTCCTCTGCACCAATGACAACATCTTCTTCTCTGTCGGCAGAGACACCACGGTCCACGTCTGCTATTGCACCACACAGAAGCTTTTTCAGCTCTGCCTTTCTTGGGTTCCATGAAGAAGAAGAACAAGAAGAAAGATGGGTGTTTCTGAGTGAACCAAATGATGGGGATGAAGTGGGTTTATGGGAGAAAGAAGGGAAAGGAAAGGAGCAGAGAGTGGGAGAGTAGAAGGATGCCATTTTGAGGAGGGAAAGAAGAAGGTGGGAGGTGGAATGGTCGCCATGAATGATCAAATGAGCGTACCAGTGGTGGGGTTCTGGCAGCTCGCGCTAGCTTCTCATGGCCACAAGTTAATGGTGACCAAATTATAGAAAGAATAATGGTTTCTTATTTTTCAATAGTCAATTTTGAAAACAAGGCTTGCTTATATATTTGCCACGTCCATGCGATGAAGTTTTTCTTCCCTGAAGTAGCCTTATATTTTTCTAAATGGCAAGACTAAAAGTGGCAGCACAGTATGATGGAGACTTGATGTTTGGAGCAACTACTTTTTCACAGGGAAACAGACAGTGATGACTTTTGGAAGAGGCCCAACAGTACAAACATTTCCAGGATTTTTTAATTTCCTGGTTTTTTGGGGTAAAAGATTAGAAAACATGGAGATTTGTTTTTGTCTGCATCTAAGGATAGGATATTTCTGGTTGCAAATTTGCCATTAAAATATCCGACCAGACAAGGGTAGCTTAAATATGAATTTGGATATGGATATCTCACTGAATGACGTAAACGGCTAGGATTCTGGTTGGATATCTGACTAAATCTGAATCCGTTTAATCGGATTTAGTAGGTAAAGTTGTATCTAACTAATAATCAGATATATTGAGTTTGTCATCCTAATTTGAATTAGAGTCTGCACAAAATCTGAATCTAATACATGCAAATTTCAAATTTTAAGGTAGTCAGATCCCGATTCGGTTTTAGCTGATGCATATCCAACTCTGAACCGGATTATGATAGATCCAACCTATACTTAATAATGCCTAGATTTCGACCCATTTAAATCCATAAAATCACAGAAAATCAATAATTGTTCAAACTTCAAAGTGATATCTTCAAAACTACGGCAGCTAAACATTATGAGTCTATGACGATCAACATCATTGTCCTTGATATTGCAGGACACTGACTCAAGACAGACACACATGTCCTAGGGTCGTAGGACATGAATGTGTTTCGATCCAAACACATTGACATTCTTTCCCCATAAAAGTATGCACTTATTAGTTGTTACACCTTCATAATTTTCCAAGACCAAATCTGTTAAAGCCAATTTCTAAAATTAAAACTTCAATCTCCATGGTGCTTGCCCCAAGAGGGGTTGGCCTAGTGCTTAGCAGTTAGATGGGCAGTCATGGTTCGATTTCCATGGTTGCTATGCTTAGCATAGGCCTTGGGGCAGGGGTCTTAGCCTTGGACTTTTTTTGCTGTTGGCACAACCATAAGTATGGCAGGCTGAGCCAGTGCCACCAGGTCTTTGTGTCTGGTGGGATTACTTTGGGTTATAAATCCAAAAAAAACTCCATGATGCTTCCTGCTGCTTCAAAGTAGTCACCACATTTGGTCAATGTTACCGCATTGCCTCAAAATGACAGCTTGAATTGGAGTAATCATCATCATAACGCTTTATTCCAACTACTTTGAGTCAGCTTTACGGGTTATGTTTCTTCATTTTTAAGACTCGCATTCATACGATGCTGTTAGAGTTTCATGGTCATTTTCTACTGACGGCAACTTTCTTACTTTATCCAAGCTTGAGATTAGTACTACTAATAGGTAGTATCAAAACCCCCCTAATAGTAGAGGCTTTTCTTTTAGTATGAGAAATTGCTGTACAGGAGTTGCTACAATCAGCATCATATTTATGCAAGTGCGCTTGTACACTGCATTGAACTCCAATTTAATATACTGCTAGTGGGACTTTGCAATCCCATACATGATTCCCTGGTCAAGCATTTTAATGTTACTGTTGGTGCCCTTCAATACTCAAAACAACTCACTAGAGAGGAAAAGTGTGGACGTGTAAATTGGTGAAAAAACTACAAAGCATTGACTTGACCTGATGCCAAAGAAACCATTTAAACCTAATGGGTGAAAAACTAGAGTAATTTTCTCGTTAACAAGTTTGCCAAGGAAACAAAAGTCTGATCAAGTTGTCTGTCAGGCCAAATTCTGACGTACAGAGCAATCCAAACCCACCCACCGGATTTCATTCTTATGGGCACCAAGTGACAGCAGTTTTGTGCTGATCATCTCTGCCTTAAGCTGCAGGATCACTCACAGTGTAGAAACTAACTTTCTGTCATTTATATATGAACTCATAAATGCTTGTTAAAGACTCCTAGAGATACTATTGACCCTATCTTTGTAACTATCCGCTTACAAGTGCAAGGATTTGCTTTGAAAGATTTGATATCTACACTGATTGTGGATGACCAAGTGGCAAAGGTTCATCTAGACATTATCTGAATCATTCTTGTAAGTTTTAATCCAGCTGGAATTAATGTCCTAACGATTATGAAGCCTGCAAAGCAAGAAAGTTGCGTATTTCTAAAACTGGTCTTTCTTTTACTAGCAGGGCCTGGGTTTAGTCTTGAACCATCCCTAGTGCGTGTTAGTGCAATTCATTGCCACAAATATCATTCTCAGGAAAATCTTGTCAAAAAGCAATATTGTGATATTTTAAAAAATCCGATTTTTTCGAGAAAATCTCAGAAAAATATCAGCATATATAAAAATAGGTATATGTATCTCAATGTGTTTGGATCAGTGTTATTAGTATCAGAAAATACTTTCCATGTTTTTTTTCATACATATACAAATAGGTATAAAAGAAACATGAATCATACAGAAAATATGGAAAGTATTTTGTTGGATTAATATTGTGATAAAACACTTTCCATATTTTCAAAATATCGCCAATATCTGAGACATAGGTGCAAATTCTTCCAAGTGTCTAATAACCAACAGTATTTTTTTTCTCACCTATGAGCTGAGTTCATATATAATTCATGCGCCAAAGCAAATTCTAGAAAAAGAGTAAAAAATGGAAGAGTAAATCAATAGCGTGATTGGATTCATGATGCAGCAAACATGCCAACCCATGTTCCACTTGTCTGGGAGACATAAATGATGTGTAAGAGAAGCAGATGGCCATTTACTGATGTCATAAACACAGCACCATTAGTCCATTACCCTTCCCCTCCCACAATGTCCTTGCAAAATGCTAACCTTGCTCCTCTCCCTTCCCTCAGAATTGTCAGTTTTTTCCCTGTGACCCAACATTCTCTTCTTCATGGGGAGGAACACACCAACCATAATGTCTACAATCAATCCACTGTTAATCATCCTAGCATTCATCTCCATTCCACAGCCGTCTCTCTCTAGCCTCTCCTTTGATTTCTATGCAGGGTCATGTCCAAATGTAGAACTCTTGGTGAAAAATACAGTCAGATCAGCAGCTGCCTTTGATCAGACTGCTCCTGCTAAGCTTCTGCGCTTACTCTTCCATGACTGCATGGTAGAGGTAAGATTTTGCAATTTCTGCGCTTACTCTTCCATGTCATTGTCTCTGCGTTACTGTTTTCCTTGCCAGGTAGTCATCTGCAAATTGACAACACACCCAACTGCCACAAAGTGCAGAAATAGTTCAATATTGCACATCTTTGTTTATTTTCTCTTTAATCTTTCAGGGCTGTGATGGGTCAGTGCTTTTGGAAGGGAATGGAACAGAAAGATCTGACCCTGCAAATGCATCTTTAGGGGGTTTTCAAGTAGTGGACACAATAAAATTCATGCTTGAGATGTTCTGTCCAGGGACTGTTTCTTGCGCAGATATTCTTGCTTTAGCTGCCAGAGATAGTGTAGCGATTGTAAGATGTTCTTTTCTCTTTGAGTATTAGCTATTATCCTTATGTTCCAAATTTGACATTTTACCTTTGTTGGTTTGGTCGTCTGCAGGCTGGGGGGCCCTCTGTTGGGATCTTGACAGGAAGAAGAGATGGCAGAGTTTCTTCTGTCTCAAATGTGAGAGCCAATATTGTGGACACCGTTTTTAGCTTGGAGCAGATGGCCCAACTTTTTTCTTCAAAAGGGTTGTCCCTAGATGATCTAGTAGCACTCTCAGGTATCTCTCAGTTAAATTTACCTCCCCACCCCTCTCCCAGAGAGAGAGAGAAGAGAGAGAGAGAGAGAGAGTGTGTGTTCTTCAAAAGGGTTGTCTCTAGATGTCACATTTGATTGGTAGGACAGTCATCTGTTGCAATGATTATGTCCTGCCCTGCATGGTCCCACATCTCACGTCGAGTGTGGGGGTGGCATTTGTGTCACAGCAAAAATGGGACACAACTTCGGCGAGGCGGATTGTCTGACTCCAAGGGGTCTGCTTTGTTCAAGACAAACTGTCCACTGCATCAAACGCTTCTTAAATAAATGTTGCTGAACAAAAGTGGTGGATCATATTTCAGATCACATCGTTTCACAATCAACATCATGACATAAATCAGGATATAAATCAACACGGTAATTAAGATTAATAGTTGATTGAAACGTGAACATGAAGCAAACATGTCGATATCTACAAAATATCAGAATTCAGACAAAAGCAAATGACTAAACAAATGTATAAAACATAATAGAAATAACAGAAATGTGTTAATATTATGTAATAGGCTAAGGCGTACGAAAATACTCTCTTAGAAAAGATTCGCCCTCACATACAGTGCAAATAGGGTCTGACATCCTTCCCTCAGGATACAATAGCCTCGACGATCTGGATTGGTGCACTCCGATGGTAGATCGTCCTTCGAAGACAATCTCTCGGAACCAATGTTGCAAAAAACCCTTCTCTAAAAAAACTCAGGAAAACGAGAGCGAAAGATAGCAGCAGGGAGAGAGAAAACAAAGAGTCAGGTGACTTCCTTTGTGTTTGTAACCCCAGCCCTAACCACGTTTTTATAACCCACGAACGGTTACAAAAACATGGAAGAAACCAGTTACGGAATACGAGGGGCCGTGACCCGATAACGGATCTATCTGTTATCTATTCTCTTAACCCATTATCTAATCCAAATAAAAACAAAAAATCGGGACAAAAAAATCATTGGACTCTGATTGGATATGGCCCGACGGGTAGGTGCGTGTGTGTGTGTGGTAGTCATCCCACTCTCTTGTTCTTTGAAACAAGTGTAAGAGCTTCCATGTATATTATAAAGCCCACAACATTCTTGAAACTCTTCAATATGGGACTATTCAACATCATCAAGTCCAAACATACTCCAAAAAGGAGTAGTACCTGTTAAAATGTAAACTGCAATATATATATATATATATATATATATATATTATTTAATATTATTATATTTTCTTTTATTATTTTATTTTTTTATTTTTTATTTTCTTTTTTAGTATCTAGTTCAATAGAAACTAGATATTTTGATCCAGTCAAGTTCCTGTTGGAACTTGACTGTGCAAGTAGCTGTTGGACTGTAGTTCAACAACTATAATAAATGTTGTTGGACTATAGTCCAACAGCTATAATAATAAATGCTGTTGGACTGTAGTCCAACAGCTATATTAAGAGACGTTGGAATCCAACGTCTTTTTTTGGAGAGCTCAAAATGAGCTCTCCTCTCTCTCCCATTTTTTTGTATATATAGGGGTGAACCCCTTCAATGTAATGCACAATGCTTCTTAAGCATTTTGTTCATGAATAAAGTATTATTTATTTTTCAAGTGTTCTTCCCTTTATACCCTTTCAAGGGTCATGCTTGTAGTGTCTCCAATAGACACTTGTTTGTGAGTTATTTGTGCATTTGTTGAAGACCACCATTTTATTACATGGTATCAAAAGCAACAAAAAAAAATGATCCAAAGCAATAAAGTATTAGTTAATTCACGTTTTCTTTATTTGAATTCTCTCATTTTTTCTTCCTACATCCAACAAAAAGAAATGATCCAAAGCAACGGCGCCCCTGTTTCTTTTGAAAATAGCCAGGATCAGCCATGTGTTTGGCAGATAGCTGGTTAGTTTTTATGGTTTCGCGGTCTACTTCACCACGGGTTTCTATGCATTTCTCCAAAAGGAGCACTGATATGTAATCTACCCTAGAAGGCTGAGTTACTTTAGAACCATATTTTAGATGTGGTCCTATCCAGAATGTGCATCTCTAACTTTATGAATTTTATGGTTAAAACACCAAATGCTGAATAAGTTTATGACTGCATGAACACTGTCATGACTTATGTAGGGTGCGTTTGATTGCCTCAAATCTCAGATCCTAGACTAATCTGGCATGCAAACACGCCTGATCAGACGGCTGAGCGAACAGAGAATCTTATTTAGATCATAGAGTCTGAGATCCTATGATTTGAGATCACCTCGGATCTCAACCCTGGTAGTCCAGAATAGGCACATCTTCATTTGTACTATTGATCTTTTTGCAGGAGCACACACCATAGGAACCGCACATTGCCGTGCCTTCAGTGACAGATTTGAGATGGATCCAAAGGGAAGTCTCACTCCAGTGGACTCTTCCTTAGACAAGGATTTTGCAGCAGAGCTCATTAGCCAATGTCCAGCCAATGGAAATCCAACTGTAACAGTTCACAATGACCCTGTAACTTCTCTGCTTTTTGATAATGTCTACTTCCAAAATCTAATGAGGGGAAGAGGGTTGTTCCACTCTGACTCAGAGCTGTTCACTGATGAAAGGACAAGGGGTCAAGTGCAAGCCTTTGCAGAGAACCAAGAGATCTTTTTTCAGAGCTGGGCCAATTCGTTTGTGAAGCTCACCAACGTGGGTGTGAAGACTGGGGAAGATGGTGAAATACGAAGAGCATGCGGAGCTATCAACCCATGAATGGGGCAGAGAGCTTGTGTAGAGTTTCCCTTGGCAAAAGAAAATAAATAGTTCCAATGGGGAGTTTTTCTTTTTTACTATTACCGTTGGAAAATAATAATGTTTGGCCTTGCGTTGATTATGCAAAAGGGATGGGGTTAGAATTTCTTAGAAATCAATAAATCAAAACCAAATGGGACCGATAAGAATGTTTTACTTGAAGCAATTCTTTCTGGGATAATCTTTTAGTTTTGAGGAGAGGTAATAAATAACAATGCATGGGTTTAACCAGTACACGAGCTTATCCAAGCTAGGGTCATAAATATAGATGTATTGAATTCTCCCATCAATCAATCAAGTTCAGAATTTTCTTTCATTTTCTTTTAGCTAGTTTAGTGGCAGTTAGGGAACGTTGCAGGTTGGAACCCCAAATGGTATGGTTGTATAACTGGTAGGGGTCTGCCTAACCCCAGCTTTCTATGTCGAAAAAAAAAAGTTTAGTGGTTTTCTTTAATTTTCTTATGGTCAGTTGCCAATCTGCTATGTCTTCGGTTGCTGCTACGTCATTTTAATGTTTTATTTTATAACATAGTTATTCATTTTTTATTATTAAAAATAAGAATGTCCAAGAAATATCGTCCAAATATATAATTTTTGGGATGAAAAATAACACTAAATCTTAATAAAAGTTTAAATATTAGCGTACTTTTGTTGTGTAGCATAAACACTTTTTTGTTGATTTTCTTGCCAACGCAAAGAATTTAGTGAACATGATGGCAATCATAAGAAAGAGTGCATTTAACAGTTCTTATCTGAGGACCAAAAGGCACGGCAGTAAATTTTTTTCCGCAAAACCCATGCAACTTTAGCAGAAATTAAAACCTACCAAGGCAAACTGATTGGATTTCTGTAGGGATTACCAAAATCAAGCTCTCAGCTGCTGACATCATTAGCTTCGCAGTCGAAGGCAGTATGAGGTCTTGATACTGAATACCATCGGTCAAGCAATTGACATAGGAGCAATAAGGCAAAAAACTACACATTACATGTTCTGGATGGGTCAGGATAGAGAGAATGTGCCCCCAGTTCCCACAACAAACTGAGTATGTGGGTGCATAGGTCATCAGGAGGAAATTCTAATCGAGAATCTCGAAGAAACACAAAAGATAATTTATCAGTCCTCAGTCGTTACCTCGATCAACTAGGCCAAAATACTATTTAGTGGAATTCTATTTAATTAGATAGATTTTTCATCAGTGATTCCACATGTGAGACCAAAAAAGATACACCCAGAAAAAAAAAAACTAAAGAGATTAATCTGGACCATTGGCAGTTCCTCTAAAAGGATGGTCTCTGCGACTTGTGAAAAAAAGAAAAATGAAAGAAGCATCTCTGAGAAAGACAAAGGAGACTGAAAACAGTTGAACAGCAGAGATCTGAGATTCTCACTATCAAAAGTTCACTGCCGGAGAAACTATTCTGCCACCAGATTGGCCACTGAACCAATAAGATACAGTTGGAAGGCCAACATGCCAATTTGTTCTACCTGTCAATCCTCATAATCACCAGCATTTTCTAGCAAATAGTTCACTGCAAGTTCTTCATTCTTGTCACATGCCAAGAAAGCCTCGATGACAAGTGCCCTGTCGAACCCCATTGCTTCAAGCTGAACAAAATTTAACACCATTTTTTTTTAAAGATTACCATGAAATCAATGCTTACAGATACTAAAGAACCAATACTCAGAAGCTGCTTTAGTCAGAGACTGGACCAAGCCAAACATTGTGGAGGAAATTGGGAAGAATAAAACCTATCCAAGTCTTTCCCTCAAGGCTCACCACAGGCCCCTGGTTTCAAATTTTGCATGTTTTTTTTTATTCTTTTTGGCAAGATACTTACTCGTTCGATAGCCTCCCTCTCCTCTGGCGTAACGCTTATAGATTGGTGCGCGTCTTGCTCAAGCTGTCCAAATATATCTCTGAATCTGAAATGAACATCAATGTCAGTAGCTGCAGTTTCGGGTCTTGCATTTACTGGGTCTAAGCACAACAGCCAATCTGAAAACAACTTGTATTTAAATAAATAAATAAATAATGTTAAAAAACAATTTGGGTCTGAAAGTGTCTATCCAATAGATAAATGAAATTGAAAACGTTGATATACAAACAGAAGATAAATTATGAAGCAAGTCTATAAGAAGTGTGAGAAATAAGAAAAATAAGGGAAGCATCGTGTTGCCAAGAAAGTTGAAACAAAGCAAAACAAACAGAAGGCTATCATTTTGACTCCTGAATGCTAGTCACTATGCACTTAGGAAGTTTTACTCCATACGAGGACCTGAAAATGCAGGGTCTATGACAATGCATACAATAGATATTTATCTCCAGTAATCTTTTTAGCACGACACTGCAGGTATAAGTGATAATGTGATATATGAACAAAATCATCAACCAGTGTCACTGCCAACTGCCAAGCAACATAAATTCATAATACATGGTAAACTACTGCTGGCAAAATGTGCATAATGTTCTCACCCTTCAGAGTCATCTAGTGGTTCATTAATCAGTTGAAGGAATTCTGCTTGGTGCTCCTGAATCAGTCTTAGGAGCTGTGGATTCTGCTTGCTCAACTCTTGAAGCATGGGCTGGAAGGACACTAACAGCTTCAGAAATTGATAACATGTAAGAAAACTTCAAATGTTAGAGTCGAGACAGAAAACACATACCTGTAATATCTGAGGATTTGCTTGGACCATTGAACGTAAAGTTAAGAACTGCAAGAACACGTATTAAATTTCAATTTAGACATCCAAAACAAAAGTATATCTACGTATGACAAAGTTATGCCATTTGAAACATCAATGGTCCCAACATAATTTGTCTACATTTGAAATCACAAAGAAGGGACATGCCAAACACTTTCAAGTTAATGAAGGAACCTTCGCCTTCATTGCACACAAAGAGCACCATTATCTTCCTTCACTTGGGAAGTGTAATAAATGCATCTCCTATCAACTCCTTTGAGTACCATTGTGGCCAACCGTTATACTTAAGTGTATGGCATAAATTATTTGATACCATCATACCAATAATCATGGACTTGATATATTCCAACTTAAAATTCATTGGATAATAAACAATATTCACCAATTGAACCAACACAGGATCCATGATTAGGGCTGGTAAATGAACCAAATGAACCGAACACTGAGTGTTTGGGCTCTGCTCGTTTACCAGTAGACCCAGCTCGGGCTCGGGCTCGGGTCTACATGAGCCAAGCTCGAGCCAAGCCCGAGCCAGGTGAGCCAAGTCCAAGCTGACTCATGCAAAAAAAAGTTACTGTTTTAGTAACACGCCAACAACCTGAGTCGAACTCCAAACCTCAGAGATATAAGCCACAGTGCCTGACCACCCGTCCAATACCACTTTATGATGTAATTTACATATTTATCATATATAATATCTTTTTACGAGCTCATGTGAGCCGAACCGAGACAAACACCCTTTGTTCATGCTTGGCTCGTACATGCTAAACGAGCAGTTTGTGGCTCGGCTCGCCATCTAAACAAGACGATCATGAACAAGTTTTAGATGAGTCGAACTGAACTGAACCACGAGCTGCTCAGTTTGTTTCCCAGCCCTATCCAGGATAAAAATCCCTGCTGAACTATATAACCAAGCTCCATTATTAACATCCAACTTTACCCTTGTTCTTTATACTACAGGGCATCAAAAATCAAAGCAAATCGGTGCATTACATAAATATTGGGAAGATAGGGAACATCAACCGCAATATGCATACCTGTGGATTATTCCGAAGGAAATCGAGAGAGCCACCCCCATCCCCAGTTCCAAGACCAGTCCCCTGTATACACAATATAGACAAAAGTTAGATAACAATGAACAAATATCACCTCTTCTTTCAAAACAAAGAACAAACATCTCAAAAGCACATGAAAGTAGGATCATAACAGAATTAGACCTGAGGAAACAAGTTCAGTGGAGAAGAATTAGGTCCTCCAGAGAGGGGTGCAGTTCCCTCCATGCCTGCATCTGTGGCAGCAGCTGGCACTTGACTTGGTGCTTGGCTTGAAGGAACTCGAGCTACAGGAACAGAAACTTCTGCCGCGGCTGGAATACCCTGCAAAATAATCTTTGTATGAGTTGCATGCACAACTAAGAGTGAAGAATATCCAAATTGAGCTGCTTAAATATCAGACAGAGAGTGTAGCTTACAGAATATAAATAATCAACAGCTCGTTCAGGATTGTTGTAAGCAGCTTGGAGTGCACGTATAACAGTCCCCCTGTCCCAGCTGCCTCCACCCATATCAATTAATTGCTGAATGGTTTGCTCAAGATTATTACCTGCAACTAAGTTAGATGCAGCCTGACCATATGGATCAGCAGTCACCCTGTAATTATTGATAATTAGAAGCATGCAGAGAGAATGTCACAGAAATTGATAGGACAAATGTAGGCAAGCATCCATGCATTAATCAATTTCCAGCCTAGCAGGGCGTTCCCCCAGTGTGTTTGAACCCATGAAAACAGTGTCGTCTTTGTTGCAAAAATACTAGAAGAAATTTCAAGCATCTATGCATTAACAGTTGCCAGTCAGGCAGGCCAGTCTGCCCATGTATTTGAACCCATGAAAACAGTGTCATCTTTGTTACACAAATACTAGGAAAAATTGCAGGAGCATGCATAGAGGCCATAAACGAAGATACAAGATGAGATGGATCTGGTACTGGCCTGACTCTTAACAAGCTTAGGCCAAGGTATAGTTTCTATCAGGCCTACTGCTGAATATGGACCAATTTATACAAAGTATCAGGAAAGAGAGTCCAGACTGGGTTGGGCACTAGTGGCACACATTCTGCAAGTCCCAAGCCCAGGCCTGTTTTAACATAAGCCAAGCCTAGGCCCAGGTTTGATCAAACCTGGCACAAGCTTGGCCCCTTCTGAATTGGGCACCCCAAAAGCCTTATTGGCCTGCCACAATGCTCACCCCCATACAAGATGAATGGAAGACACATTGAACATACAGGAAATGCATGCATGAAGTTACTGAAAGTACAACATCAGACATAAACACTGAAAATAGAAGCATGGCACAAGTAGAAGAAAAAAAAGAAAGGGAAAAAACTTGGCATCTATTCTCTCCAAGCGAATTCTAAAGCATTCAGTATTAATGTTTGCTATAAATGCTTGTGTTCAACAGTCTAAAATCCCATCTTGATGGATGATGTATTACGACCACTATAGCGCAAGAGGTGAAGCATGATGCATGAGACTTTTACCAAACACTTGTTCAAGCTATGATGCTTTATCTCAGAAGTCGCACTATGGATTTCGCTCTTCTCAAAGCTTATCAAGAAATGTTTTTCTTTAATAATCCATGTATCTAAGACAGTTTAAAGGATTCAAACCCAAAGTATGACCCTTAAGTTCTTAATTTATGTGTAAATTCCAAATTTGTCAAACGCAATTATCCTGGACAAAACCCAGTAAATTAACTTTGATCAAGCTCATTCATCTATTCCAGAGACAAAATCATTTAGTAAATTCCAATCTAACAGCTTACAAGATAATAATCCTGCATATCTTAGAGATCTTAAATCCTACAAATAAGCCATGCAATTGGAGGGAACATAATTTAATGAACCTATGAGCACTAAATGGGATAATTTGTACCCCATGTGTATCACGGGGCAGTTCTAGATCAAATTAAGACCTATCCTAAGTAAGTCATGGGAAAAATGCAAATATTTCAAATGTGTCACAAACGGAACCTACAACAGGTTCTTGGGAACAAGGTCACTTTGGGACTACTAAGGAAATCAAAATTGGCAATACACAATAATGACAATATCCTGAAATCAAACACATAATGAGGTTGACTATCCTCTAGTTGTGGGGTTAATGAGTGTTATGTGGATTCTTAAGATGGTGGTGGTAAACTTCATAACTCAGAGAATTTTATCCGCCAAGGCAATCAGAATGTGTTCTTGAAATAGGAACACATCCAACACAGCTGGTGTAAGTTGCCTGACCCTTCAAGGATAAGCAGAAGTAAAAATTTCAGTAAAATTTGCCTCTCTTTTATCAAGTTCATTTTGATACAAAGACAACTACATTGGAATATGATCAATTTATAACCCAACAACCAATATGTGTCTACATCATTACAGTCATATTGCTATATCTATAGTGCAACTAAAGTTGTTCATTGTTGGTGGTGAATGAAAAACTTGAATCATACGCAAGGCAATAAAATCACTGCATACTAAGAATGAATAAACAAACCCAGACACAAAATAAGTGACATAAAGCAACTAAGAGACCAAGTTCACGTTCAAATGACACCAAGGTTTTGGAATATTAGTGAGAAATTTAAAAGCAATGCCCCCTCTAGTAAGCAAAAGAACTCTAGAATAAAAGGAATTAAAAAAAAAAAACTCATACTCATTTGCTCTATCAGCACCTGCTGCAGTACTCACAGGGGTCCTGTTACAACATCATACCAGAATATGATCAAGGAATTACAACCAAAGCTGCAAGGCATTATCAATTTAATAAATGAAAAGATGGGAATATACACTGCTTGTGAAGAAGGCTGTGGTTCAGGAACTGGAGTGGGAGCAGGAACAGAACTGGGAGTTGAAGACTGTTCAAGGTTTAAAAAGAATTTAAAGAGAGCTAAAATAACAATCATAAGGACATAATGTATCATAGACAATGGGTACAGAGACCCCCATAGATACCTGAGCAGAAGAGGCTCCTCCTTGCACAGAGGATTTGCTCTGCAGCAAAAAAACAAAAGAGAGAGAGAGAGAGAGAGTAAAAAAAAGCTAAGTTAAAGAATGCAGAATATATGTCATGACCAACAGAATTATGGATCTCAAAACCACAGAGAGAAAATTGCTGATGCAGATAAATATTAGCTGAGGCAGAAAAGTATTAAATAAAGTTGGAATATCATATTGGCAACAGACAAAAATTTGCAATCAAAGCCTGGTTATGAAAATGGAACATGTTGAATCGTCACACATCTAAGGATTCTGCAGATATTATGCTTTTTTTTGTGCATAAGATTGTGCAATCATTGACTTTAAGTCTTAAACTTATTACAGACTAAGTTAGAAAAAAGTATCCTACACAGGATTCATAGCACATGAACAAAAAGATCCCAATTTGCCAAAGATGCATTAACTATAGTAAATAACATGATACAAAAAATGCCTTATTTATTATAGTAGAATCTAACAAGCTTAAAGGGATGCAGACTAATAGGATCTTTCAAAAGCCAAAAATATACATGTATACCTTACTGAGCATGACAACAAGAAAACCATCTTCACTAACATTATTTTCTTCTAAAGTTGTCTCATCTTTCAAGACCTTGCCACAGTGAATCAACAACTGCTGAGCATATGGAAAGTTGTCTTTCCCTTGTATTTCTTCTATATGCTTCTTTACAGCAATAACCTATAGGAAACATACTAGATTAAAATCCAACCAAAGAAAATTATTCATGATTTACCTCAAAAAAAAAAAAGAGGCAGTGAGAAGATAAACAAATGCATCCACCAAAAGGAAAATGGTGAATATTAATCATAGATTCAGCTTTGAAACGGCGAAACAACCAACCTGCCAATAATTTGTTCATTGTGATACACCTTTTACACTTTACAGTTATTCAGCACCCAAGTTGTTAAGTATATGCAGCTTTTTTACTATAAAATGCAAAAATAAACCATATAACAGAACTGCTGAATATTGCATATGTATAAAGCGATGATGACAAATATAACCATCAACTTTGTAATCCAACTTAATCACTCATGTACTAAGAACTCAGAAATATATTCCCGTGCAAGCATGGAATGACTTTACATCACCAATGTAAACAAGAGTATGGCATTACAAGGGGTAGCAAAGAATATGACCTGAATATAGTTTTTACGATGTTAACAGTCAAAGGGTATAGATTTATGCCCCTCAGTCACTCTATGGTTGTCTGGTGTATTGGTTAGGTACCAAACTTGGTACCAGAGCAACCTCACGTCAGTGGATTGATTCCCAAGAAAGGGAAGTCCTCCCCAAGTGTGGAAAGAGCTAAACAGTGGCAAAATCAGAGAACAGAGGGAGGATCCGTGAAAATGGAAATAATTACATGGAGTTAAGGCTAAGGCGAGACAAGCGCGTGCCCGAGGATGTTAGCAGCAGAATGTGGTAATGGCTCGAGAGACCAGTCAAGGGGAAGGCTTTTTGGTGTTCTGGTCATCTATCCAACATGGTCAGACACTATAGTGATAATTGTGCACATTATACCATACCGGATACTTAAATGTGAAGTCATCCGTAGTAGTGAAAAACATGGAACATCATATGAAATTTTACAAACAACCATCTGTGTACACTCTCAAGGGAAATTGATTGTCACAATCTGTTACATTCATAAACTACGTGCAATCGCTCCGCCAAGGACTCCTCGACTACTTCGAGTTCTTCGCTTTGCAATCACTGGGACAAGGAATTCAACAGAGAGAAAACAACAACCAAACGGGTATAGCAACTAATTACGGCTCTAGGACAGCACTCGCTGCTTGGATTGGACCAAAAAGAAAAAAGAAGAACGATCCCATCTCTCAAACAGGAAAAGGAAATACAATGGAAGCAATATTCGACAAAATTGTGCAAAGGCCAAGTCACAATTTCTTGAAACTCTCCCGTTTCCACTTTGCCCTAATTGTAGCTCTCACACCACACGACCCAAGGGACTCTGAAAGCCCAAATTGTCAACCACCAATCTAAAAACCCATCACCCACAAAGAATTATATATATATATATATATATATATATATATATATATATATATATATATATACGCAAATTATTTAAAAAGAAAGAAAAAGGGATCCCGGAGCAAATGGGACTAAACGAAAACCACGATCTTCTTTGAGGAAAAGGGACGGGGAAAGCTCACCGTATCGCTGGGCTGAACCCTAATCTCGAAATGGCTCCCCTTTAAGGTCTTCACAGTCAACTTCATCGTGACCGACGGAAGAACTCCCCGGAAAACCACCAGGAGTCGCCGGGAACCGCCGGCCGGACGAACGGATACGATCCCCTATCAGAAACAACGGGATGCTGACGGCATCGACGGATTAGACCTGTCTTCCGATTCCCACCAAAACCAAAACGCCGATAACGAAACCCTAGAGGATGATGAACGGCTCGGATCGGGGGAGAGAGAGAGTCTTGAGTTTCGTTCCTGTGAGTGAGGATTTTACTTTATAACCATGGGGCCCTACATTTCCATGGACAGCTGGGCTCTATGCGCATGTCACAATAATACACCATTCGGAGCGTGTCATTATGATGAGATTCGGTCACGGTATGACTCGATGACACGTACTTATCATGCGTATGAACATCGATTTAATATTTTAAAATGTTAATTTATTAAATTTAATAATAGTTTATTCAAAAATACATTTTTATTTATTAAAATATCAACAAATATTTTTTATTGATTAAAATATTCAAAAAAAACGTGTTGCCGTATCTTAATTTTTAAAAAATATTAAAACATGAAAAACCATATACAGACCTTATCAGGATTACAAAAATCAGACCCGGCCCACGTAACTGGGTAAAATACCAGTAGCCGGGTTATCTTCATGGCTTCTAATCTGTAGATACTATCGGAACTTGGGTTGAGACCAGGTCTGTTATGAAATTTCATAGAGCATACCTGGCTCTAGATACTAATCGGCCAGACCAAACTCTTGATCAGACCTCGCTATTTATTACCAAAACCAGATCTATCGGATCCGGTATAGGTCGGGATTGGGTCATACCAAACCACATGTCTAGTAAACACTAAAAATTCCAACATTCAGCTTACCCAGATCCAGATCCGACCCATTTAGTTGAAATTAAAACCACTAATTGAGCCTTCGAATCAAAATATTCTGCCAATTCATGGATTGAGATAACAGCAATTGTGTTCGTTTTAGAATTCATCAACATGCTTCTTTAGGAATGTTGGCTACTTGAGTAAGTCACTTGCCAACTTAGCTGGTTTTTCAATTTGGAGTTTTTTTTTTTTTTTAAATTTGGAAGATATTGAAATATTTAGATATAAGAATAAACTTCTCGTGATAGTCAGATAAGGGTAAAAATAATTACAAATGAACGTACTTCGTCCCTATAATTGTTGGGTACTCATAATTGGTTCTCACATATGTACTGTTTCACAATATTGCATGTGTACTCTCTCTCTCTCTCTCTCTCTCTCTCTCTCTCTCATGCTCAGAAGCGTTTGAGATCTAAAAAGTGATATGTTTGATAAACAATGCATGCACGACTACATTATTATCATCATGAGTGTTCATCTCTCTAAGTAGAGACATAAATTTGGTAATTTCATTTTTTACAACTTGGAGCTTTTTAAGGGACATTGATGCCACCTTTTCTTTATTGGAGGAGCAATGTACTACATTGAGGGAAAAAAAGGTATGTACCAACTGTAGAAAGGGATAAAACACCCCATAACTACCTGTGGTACTATTGGGGCAAAAGAATACATTAAACTGTTGATGGTTTTCAAGAGCTTCTCTTTCAACAAAACCATGGGTATGGAAGCTTTTCATACTTGAAAACCCACTTTATGAGCATTCATTCAATTGATGCAACTCTTGAATGCTAGTACATTCTAGGACCCTTATTTTAACTTGTCTATCCCCTTAATGATGACCTCAAAAGGATGAGTGTTCATCAAATGAGGGGTATCTTGGATGCCGTTCATAGATGGAATGAATGGACAACTCAAACAAAAGCAAAAAACCATGTTTCTGTGATTTCATTCATCCCTATGGATGGACGACATCCAAGGGACCCTTGAGGTTTATGACCAAAAGTACCCATGATAATTTGTTCTGCACTCTAAAAACGGTCGTTGATGATCTAGACATGGAAAGTTTTTTCTTTTTTTTTCAATAGGGAAGCTGGGGAGCAACCCTATGGGATTCCAGCCAGAGACATCTAAGTTATGACATTAAGATCCAAATGGTAAATGTTTGTGTTATAGCACTAAAACTCTATTATATATATATATATATATCCTTTATTAGTTGATTGCTTCACGTGCAACACCTCTCTCTCTCTCTCTCTCTCTCTCTCTCTCTCTCTCTCTCTCTCTCTCTCTCGTTGGAGGGTTGATTACCAGATTTTTGTTCTTTTGGATGATGGGTCTACGCATGCTTAAGCATTCTGGTGGGATGATGTTGATGATCTCAAACATGGGTAGCCATTTGATGGAGGATATGATGAGTTAGGAAGTTTAGGCCCCTATTAGCGCCCATGAAGTGGCTGTAACTGTCTTCAGCTTCACATTGAACCCTTATCTAATGGGTTGAGCTGAGACACGTTGTGGGCATGTGCCCACCCTGATTCGGGAAATTCCCTTTTTTATGGATAGGGTTTTTGATGATTTTTTAATTACCATTTAATTTAGGTTTTTTTAATTGGCATATAAATTTATCAATGTTTGTTAATATTAGTATTTAGGTTTTTGATGTACTTTTTCTTAAATAGTTGCATTTCAATAATTAGGGTTTAGGTTTTTTTTTTTTCAATTTTCATTTAGTTTTTTAATGAGATGGGTATTTAACTAGTTATTTTTGTATTTTTTTAATCAACATTAGACATGATTCCACATGCTTTATTTTAGTTAGAAATTTGGGGGTTTTGTTATTTTTTGTTTCAATTAGCATATGTATGAAAACTATAAATGATGTTTTTTAGGATTCAATTTTTTCATTTAGTTTTTTTTAGGTGAATGAATATTTAATTAGGCTTCAAAGGTTTTTGTGTTTTTTTTAATAATATTTAGATTTTTATTTTATTTTTAAATAATATGAATATGTAATTAAGTACTTCTTTGCTTTTTAAATTAATATTAAACATTATTCTATATGCTTGATTAGAATAATTGCATAATTGATGATGTTTGTAAGAATTAGGGTTTTGATTTTGTATTTATTTAAATGACATGAATTTTGGGTTATGCTTTTAAGGTGTTATGTATTTTTTCTTTTTAATTAGCATTAAACATAAATAATAAATACTTGACTTTGGTTAGAACTTAGAATTTTAGGGTTTTTTCATTTCAATTAGCAAAAATGAGAAATCTATTAGGATTAGGGGTTTCTTTGTGTTTTTCAAATAGCAATAATCATGTCTATCTTTGATTTCTATTATGATTTAATGGTTTTTTGTATTTTTTTTTATTTGTGTTAGTATTCAATATATGTATATTTTATGGAGGTAGTTTGATCATTCAAATATTTTTGCAATATAGACATTAGATTGATATTATATACTTAAGACTTCATTTACCAAAATGACTTTATGAGATTATATCAACCAGGCTTATCATTTTCATTGGTATGGTTACAAACTTGATTGTTTTCACTTTGCATTTCTTGAATATTTGATTTTTAATTCATTTTTTAGTGGATTGTACTTTTTTTAATTATTTATGAAACATTTATGATGTCCTTTATAGATTTTTTGAAAGATTAACTAATTAATTGACTATTTATTTGTAGGATGTTTGTGTTACTTTGTGATGTCTTGTTGAATGCAATTAAAGATCGAAACTTGAGTTTGGCCACAATTTGTCCATGAAAGGTACTTTCTTTAGTCTTTATATCAAATAAAGCTAAATTTTAGAGTATATAGACATGTTTTTATTATACTATGCAGTTATTCATTAAATTTTTTTATTACTGAAACGTTGTTATGTTTCAACAATGGTTCTTAATTATGAAATATGGCACTCTGTCATTCTTCAATTTTCTTCGCACTTGTCAGTATAGTTTATTGTCATAGTAATTATTTTATCATTTTATTGTGCATTAGTGCTCACCCTAGTTTAAATTCCTGGCTCTGCATCCTGGTTGAGGTTGTTTTTCCAAGAAGTCACAAGAAAGGGCTTTTTTGGGGGCATCTGATCATTTAAAAAAAAAAGGAGCAAAAATGTTAATTTGAATACATAACAAAGAAGAGTTAAGGGTTAAACTACAGTTAACCGGATATAGGTTGACAGAAATGATAAGTGAGAAATTTCCTAATAAGTTAGGCGCTTATTTTAAAGTTTGAAAACTTAGGCGGTTAAACATAATTTCACCATAGGTTAGGCGCTCATATGTAAATTTCCCAAAAAGTAATATGATCAAAATCACCATTTTAAATGGTGGGTGAGAACCCAACCTATGAAAATTTAGAGGTCTCATGTTTTTTCTCTTTTTTTTTACCCACTTTCAACTATATCTGAAGCCCCTCTGCACCACAAGACCATCGAAAGAACACTTAATTTGGGAAGTGTCATGGAGGTTCAAAACAGTCCCACTCATGGGCATTTTCTTCCATATCTTTCATGAACTTCTGAGCTTAGTTATGGAAGATGGAGACTCATGCATGCATGAATGCAGAAGATGGGGAAACGTAGTATTCTATAAGTGTCAAAACGAGTAAATAAAGGTCGATTGGATAAAGAAGAAAACTGAGAAGGATAGATCTGATTTTTTGTTTTAATAAGAGTAAAATGGAGATTTAAATTGAGAATGTGAACCGTCAGTCCAGGGAAACTAATCACAGGTATGGTTTTGGTTAACCACCAAATACATGAAGTACGTAGTTGAATTACCATTTTTTTGTGGTATGATTCTGAATCATCAAAGAAAACTGGGTATGTTTTTGTAAATAACCCAAAAATGTTCTTCATCTCTAAGATGAAGGCATTTTCATATCAAAATTAAAGGCATTTTATAAAATGTTCATGTCAAAAAAATTTCTCTTCTTGGAATGCATAGAAAAGTTGCCATTTTCACTTTCCAACTTACGTTTTCCTTCCATTTTGCAGCTTCCAAAATGTCTTCTTGTTGGGCATTGTAGAAAAACCAATTAAGAAATGCATCGGAACCGACAAGCCAAGTTTATTTTATTGAGCATATGGGCAAGATTTCATTTCGTTGATGAACTTCCATAATAGCTGCAGAGTATATTCAATTTGGTTCTCTCTTGATTGGTTGCAACCAATATTTGCCTTCTTTTATTGAATAACCATGCTATTTTCCTTTCAATTGCAGGAGACGGTCTTTTTCTGAAACAAAGATTCTGCAATTCACCGTTAACATCCTGTAATGCTTTTGCTGAAATGCCTTTTGGCGGTTTCCACTTTCCAGGAAACTGGTGGTCTGTATCAGGAATTTTGGAAAAGAGAATCTGTTTTTGGAATTATAAGAAAACATTGTGGGCCTGATTGAAACTTTTCCTTTTATTTTTGAAAGTAACGGCTAGTAGAGGATATCGGTGCGAGGAAGAAGCAAGAAGGGGGGGATCGTGGTTCAAGAGTAGAACAGTGTCAATGATGGGAAGGTATGATACCGTCTTCTGCATTCGTAGACTTCTTTGCCAGTAGAAGCGTGAAGGAGGTCTTGGATTTCCTCTCCCAAACAGAGAGTTTCAGATTTGCTCTGGACCAGACCGTGTACCGTTTCCTCTTCCGACGATGCGGCGAAACCCATTGTCTCTTGTTGGGCAAGCGAGTCCACTGTCACTTGGTCAAGACAGGAACTGTACCGGATGTGTATACGAGCAATACCCAACTGAACATGTATGCAAGGTGTGGAGAATTGCGCGATGCCCACCGAGTGTTCGACGAAATGCCTCAAAGAGATATTGTCTCTTGGAATTCCATCATTGCTGGATATGTTGATCGAGGGAAGAATGTAGAGGGTTGGAAACTTTTGAAAATGATGCAGAGAGATGAGTTCAGTTTTGATCAATATACTTTTGGGAGTATACTTAAAAGCTCGGGTAGTTCCAGCAATCTGAGATTTGGGCAGCAGGTTCATTCTGTTGTGGTCAAGATGGGGTTTCAGTCGAATGTTTTTGCAAGCAGTGCACTTCTTTATATGTATGCAAAATGTGGAAGGATGGGCGATGCAGAATTGGTGTTCAAGTTGATGCCGGAACGAAATTCTGTTTCATGGAACACCATGATTTATGGTTATGTTCAGAATTATGAAGGAGAAAGAGCTCTGCAGATCTTTATCCACATGGAGCATGAAGGAATTATTCCAGATCAAGCTACACTTGCAAGTGTTCTTTCAGCACTGGGTGATCCTGAATTACTTATGGTAGTGAAACAAATCCATGCGAAGATTGTGAAATATGGACTTACTTTTGATGTAGTTGTGGGGAATTCTGCTATAACTGCATATTCTGAGTGTGGGTCAATTCAAGATGCCAGATTGGTCTTCAATGAAATGGAGATCCGGGACCTGGTGACTTGGAATGCCATTCTTGCAGGTTACGCATGCAATGTTCAAGGTACGGAGGCCTTGGGACTTTTTATGGAATTGCAATACCATGATGTCAAACCAGACGTGTATACCTACACTAGTGTAATAAGTGCTTGTTGCAGATTTGAGCATGCTGGGCAAGGTAAAACCTGCCATGGGTTAGCAATAAAAGTTGGTTTAGAGGAGCCAATTCCTGTTTCAAATGCATTGATAGCCATGTATGTCAAATTTGATTACATGGATGATGCTCTTAAACTGTTCAATAAGATGCATTGCAAAGATAGTGTCTCATGGAATTCCATTGTATCAGGGTATTCTCAAAGTGGGCTTGCTGAGGAAGCTATGAAATTTTATTCCCAAATGTTGTTTCATAGTGTCAAGCTTGACCAATACACATTCTCTAGTGTGCTTCGATGTTGTGCTAACCTAGCAACTTTACAATGGGGAAAACAGATTCATGTTTCAATTGTCAAGCTTGGCTTTAGAGCGCATATGTTTGTAGGTAGTTCCCTTATTTACATGTACTCTAGGTGTGGTATGATTGAAGATGCCTTGAAGGCATTTGATGAAACTTCAAAAAAGGGTTCAGTTGCATGGAATTCAATTATATTTGCTTATGCACAACATGGACAATGTAAATCTGCACTTGATCTCTTTAAATTAATGCAAGAAGCACGTGTAAAGCCAGACCACATCACCTTTGTTGGTATTCTGTCTGCATGTAGTCATGTTGGTTTAGTTGAAGAAGGATCATACTACCTCAGGTCTATGGATACTATATATGGCATTCAGCCTAGAATGGAACACTTTGCCTGTGCAGTTGATCTTTTTGGTCGTGCTGGTCTGCTCAACAGAGCAAAATCGGTTATTGATTCTATGCCATTTAAACCTAATGCAATGGTGTGGAAGACTCTGCTTGGTGCATGCAGGGTGCATCGAGACATGGATTTGGCCAAATATGCTGCCAAGTTCTTACTAGAATTAGAGCCAGAAGAGCATTCAACATACATTCTACTTTCCAACATGTATGCTGTTCATGGTGAATGGGATGATCGAGCAAAACTGAAAAGGATGATGCGGGACAAAGGCCTAAGGAAGGTAGCTGGATGCAGCTGGGTGGAGGTGAAGAACAGAGTGCATGCATTCAATGCTGAAGATCGGTCACATCCTCAGGCAAAAGCGATATATGAGAAACTTGAGATATTAATGGAGCAGATCAGAGGGATGGGCTATGTTCCTGATACTGAGTTTGTATTGCATAATCTGGATGAAGAGACTAAAGAGAAGGATCTCTCTTACCACAGTGAGAAAATTGCTGTGGTGTTTGCAATAATGAATGTTCCAAGTGGGGATACCATTCGGATCATGAAGAACCTGCGGACTTGTGGGGATTGCCATACAGCTTTCAAGTTCATAAGCAAAGCAAGTGGCAGGGACATAGTAATGAGAGATGCAAATCGCTTTCACCATTTCGAAAGTGGTTCTTGCTCTTGTGGGGACTATTGGTAGTTAATTTATTGGGCACATGTATGTATATTTATAGAGGATTTGGATATATGGAACTAATATACATGAATATATCCTCCGTGCCAAAAGATGGTTGCTTCAAGACAAAAATCTCACACCTTTCAGCCTTTAATGTAATAGTAGCCATGAGGATTGTGCCTCTGTGCAAGAAAAGAAAGTTTTTAGAGTGCTACTTTTCTACATTTCTATCCTTTTGACAATTTTTTTTTTGTCGCCCTCCATTGATAAGTAGCTGAAATAATTTTGAATCCTCAGCAGGAGGTTTTAAATTATGGATCACGGGTTGAAACATTAGAGACTTTGGTTCATTTTCATCATAAATTGGTATTGTATCTTGCTTATTCTTGATGTTCCATTCAAGTTCTTGAAGTCTTCACTTATTTATCTTTTTGTTGTAAATTATGAGTCTCATGTTAGTTGGGGCACAGATCAGCTACTGGGCCATCAGGAATGTAAAGTTGCTAGTGGAATCAGCAGCAAAGAAAGCTGTGGGACCCGTGGTGTGCTGCTATTATGCATGTTTAATGCTGATTATACCTTAGGAAACTTTGCATTCCTGGTGCCCCGACAGCCAATTCAGTGTCTATTAATTTTTGCTTTGGTCTATTGTCTGTGCTCATCTTTGTTATGCTGTCTGAGTATGCTTGATTTTTTTTCATTAATAATCAACTGTTTTAAATGATTCTTATTAAAAAAATTCTTTGAATGATAAATCTTCACTTGTGTAAAACCATTAATTAATTGGTTAGAGTTAGTTGCCTTTTAGGTTATATTGATTAATAATATAGATTGTTAGCTTCATACAAGACATATACTTGTAGACACCATCTGCATCAAATATATGCTTGCTAGTGTTTTTTTTTTAAAGAGAACCTTTTTTCTGAACTATTTTGGACTTAGTTCCATTATTTGTTATTCTTTTTTAAGTGAAACGTAGAAGAGAATTTTCTTCACTTGTGTAAAACCATTAATTAATTTGTTAGAGTTAGTTGTCTTTTAGGTTATATTGATTAAGAATATAGATTGTTTGCTTCATACAAGACATACTTGTAGACACCATCTGTATCAAATATAAACTTCGCCTGTGTATAACTGTTTAGTTATCCACTGCCGGTCCCAAGCACGGATAAAGGAGGAGGGTTGTGGTCCAGCATAAAAACTTAGTCATACCCTATGAATATGAATCAATATGAGAATTTCGTTGGGGTGTTTCCTACTGAGCGACACGTTGTACTCTATAGGCCCGGAGGCAGTGATAAATGAGTAAGGGTTGCTAGGTTGTCGCCCAGAAGCGACGCGTCACACCGGTGCCCGGGTGTGGTGTCAAATAGGCAAGGGTTCCTTCACTTTGTTGGACGGGTGGGGGTAAAGAAGTTAGTCCAAGACTATAAAATTAGGTTAGCCACTTGGAACATAGGATCTTTAACTGGTAAGTTGGTAGAGTTAGTAGATGTTATGTGTAGGAGAAAGATTGATATTTTATGTTTACAAGAGACCAAATGGGTAGGTGAGAAAGCAAAAGTGATAGAACCTTGGGGATATAAGATTTGGTATACAAGAATAAATAGAAATAGGAATGGAGTATGGATTGTTATGAGTCGTGAGTTTATAGATAATGTAGTTGAGGTCCGTAGGAAAGGTGATAGGATTTTACTTATTAAATTAGTATTAGGTTCGGAGATTATTAATATTATTAGTGTTTATGCACCTCAAGTAGGTTTAGATGATTCCATTAAGCGTCAATTTTGGGAAGATTTAGATAGAGTAGTACAAGAAATATCTTATGGAGAAAGGCATTTCATTGGCGGTGACCTTAATGGGCATGTAGGCATTAGTAGGGATGGATTTGAGAGTATCCATGGAGGCTATGATATAGGAGAAAGAAACGAAAGTGGAGAAAAGATTTTAGATTTTGGTTTGTCCTATGATATCATCTTAGCAAACACTTGGTTTAGGAAGAGAGAGTCTCACCTAGTAACATTTAAAAGTGGGGTTAATACGAGTTAGATAGATTTTTTCCTGCTTAGAAAGAGAGATAGGGGTTGTTGCATCGATTGTAAGGTTATACCGGGAGAAAGTGTAGCTACACAACATAGAGTTTTAATTTTAGATCTTAGAATTAGACAATGCCACAAAAGGGATAGACATAGGATAGATCCTAGAATTAAGTGGTGGGCACTGAAAGGAACTAAACAAGGAATGTTTGTAGAGCAGGTAGTTAAGGAAGCTGATTGGTGTCTCGAGGAGAATTCAGAATCAATGTGGAATAAGATAGCAGGTGGCATGAGAAATGTGGCTAAGGAGGTATTGGGTGAGTCTAAAGGCGGTGCACCGCTAGGTAAGGATAGATCGTGGTGGAATGAGGATGTCAAATTAGCTATTAAGGTTAAAAGAGAGTGTTATAGAAATCTAAGTAAGAGTCGGGATAATGAGAATTTGAAGAAGTATATGATAGCAAAGAAGAAGCTAAAAAAGTAGTTCGGAACGCGAGGGATAAGGTATATAAGGAGGTTTATGACAAGTTGGATACCAAAGAGGGCGAGAAGGATATTTATAGGCTTGCAAAGATGAGAGATAGAAAATCGAGGGATTTGGCTATGGTTAGATGTATCAAAGATGAAACACAAAGGGTTTTAGTCAAAGATGAGGAGATTAAGGAGAGATGGAAAGATTATTTTGATAAGCTATTTAATGAAAGTCATGCTCAAGATCTTGGAGACTTGTCTATTCCTTTTCATGAGATGAATCGTGACTTCATGCGCAAGATTCAAAAGAAAAAAATTGTAGATGCTTTGAAGAAAATGAAATCAAGAAGAGCAGTTGGCCCAGATGGTATACCTATCGAGGCTTGAAAATGCTTGGGAGAGAAAGGTGTAGAATGGTTGACAAATCTTTTTAACAAGATTTGGCGGACAAATAAGATGCCTTATGAGTGGAGGAAGAGTACTTTGGTGCTTCTATATAAGAATAAGGGTGATATATAAGATTGCACAAACTATCGTGGTATAAAACTCATGAGTCATACTATGAAACTTTGGGAGAGTGTGATTGAGTCTAGGTTGAGGAAGATTGTCATGATATCGGAGAACCAATTTGGTTTTATGCCTGGAAGATCAACTATGAAAGCTATACATCTTCTTAGACAACTTATTGAGAGAAATAGAGAGAGGAACAAAGATTTGCATATGGTTTTTATTGATTTGGAGAAGGCATACGATAGAGTACCTAGGGACGTTCTCTGGTGGACAATGATGAAGAAAGGTGTTTCTCTCAAGTACATTAGTATAATTAAGGATATGTATGAAGGAGTGGTAACCAATGTCCGCACTTGTGGAGGGGTGACAACCAATTTTCCTATAACGGTTGGGTTACATCAAGGATCTGCTTTAAGCCCTTTCCTATTTGCTATAGTGATGGATGAGCTTACGAGATCAATTCAATATAATGTGTCGTGGTGTATGTTGTTTGCTGATGATATTGTTTTGATTGATGAGTCTAGAGCTGGGGTTAATGCTAAGTTAGAATTATGGAGACAGACATTGGAAGCAAGAGGTTTTAAGTTAAGTAAGAGTAAGACAAAATACATGGAATGTCGGTTTAATAAGCAACGAAGTAGTGATGGGAGTGTAGTGAAGCTTGGTGAGCAGTGGATGATTGCTTCAAATATTTGGGATCTATCATTCAAAGGTATGGAGAAATTGATGGAGATGTAAATCATAAGATAAAGGTTGGGTGGATGAAATGGAAAAGTGCAACTGGAGTATTGTGCGATCGTAGAATGCCATTGCGGTTGAAGGGAAAGTTTTATAGGACGACTATTAGGCCCGCTTTACTATATGGTACGGAATGTTGGGCTGCCAAGAGACATCATATTCAAAAAATGAGTGTAGCTGAGATGCGTATGCTGAGATGGATGTGGAAATATAATAAAAGATAAGATTCGGAACGAGGAGATACGTAAGAAGGTAGGCGTTGCACCCATTGAAAATAAGATGAGAGAGAATCGTTTACGGTGGTTTGGACATATTCGGCGAAGGCCTAATTAATGATGCTCCAATTAGAAGGATGGAGAAATGGGAAAATATATTAGTTAAAAGTGGTCGGGGTAGGCCTAGGAAGACATGGATGGAGGTGATAGGAAAAGATATGAATGCTTTGAACCTCATCGAGGACATGGCATTGGATAGAAATGATTGGAGGAGAAGGATTCATGTGGAAGACCCAGAATGATTTTCTTTTTTGGTTCATATCGCCGACCCCAATTGTTTTGGGATGAAGGCGTAGTTGTTGTTGTTTGTTGTTGTAGTGTTTTTTTTTTTTTAAAGTGCTTTTTTTCTGAACTATTTTGGATTTAGTTCCATTATTTGAAGTTGTTCTTTTTGAAGTGAAAAGTAGAAGAGAATTTCTGTTAAGATTCATGTAGGAATGATTGGAAACACATGGATTTTGAAATTTTTGGGTATTTATCAAACTTGTATACAGTATTGAGAATGTTTCTACAATTTGGTGTATGGTGATCGTGTATGAAGTTTGTGTTCAAGGATCGCTGCGGGGGATGGAGCGCCATCAGCTGGGGCCCCTACGGCACGGTCCTCCGACAACTCCTCTAAGTGAGCATAGGCAACCACACTCATCTCCATGCTAACCGCTGATGTCACCAAGGGGTTACTGAAAAAAAAAAAACAGAGAGGATTGGCTTTGTCCCTGGACCAGGCATAGTGGTGCCTGGATAGTGGGGGCCACACACAACCCCCATGGATGCGTTGCCCACCAGGTCCTCGAACATAACCCGCTGCTTGGCGCCGCTCCGGGTGAGAACCAAGGAGCTACCCACGGCAGGATCCGGACTTGAGGGACCGACCCCGATTAGAGGGCGTTATCCGAGGACCTGGGCGAGAGAACGAGGTAGAGGAGCCGCAACCCAGGGGGCTAGGGCAGGCTCCCCGACAACTGCAGGTTTAATACTGCCTGAAGGAAGAGCTAGGCGCGGTGAAGGCGCTGATAGCGGTATGGAAGGAGCAGGCGGTACGGGTGCCTCTCGCGTCTCAGAGCCCCAAACTGGTATGAGAGAGAGCATCGTCGTTGTCAGAGTCATGAAACCGTTGGGCGACTCACCGGCAGGGCCCATTAGAACAGCTGAGCGTCGTTGCTCCCTCATCACGACATGCAGTCCCTGCAGCGGCACCGAGGATGCCCCACTCATCCGACAAGGTGCAGCGCAGGCAAGAAAGTCCTCGCCCATGTCGCTCTAGACCTCCAAGCCCTGCAGGTTTGACACCGCTTGAAGGAAGCATAGTAGCGTAGGGGCGCAGGGAGGAAGAACTAGGTGCGGGGAAGGCGCTGCATGCGGTACGGGAGGAGCAGACGGTACGGGCGTCTTTCGCGTCTCAGAGCCCCAAACCGGCACGAGAGACAGTCATTGTTGGAGCCATGAAATCGTCGGGCGACTCACTGGCGGGACCCATTGGAACAACCGAGCGTCTTTGATCCCTCATCACGACATGCAGTCCCTGCAGCGGTACCGAGGCTGCCCCGCTTATCCGAGAAGGTGCAGCGTAGGCAAAAAAACCCTCGCCCAGGTCGCTCCAGACCTCCAAGCCCTGCAGGTATGACGCTGCTTGAAGGAAGCATAGTAAGGGCGCAGGGAGGAAGAGCTAGGTGCGGGAAAGGCGATGCATGCGATACGGGAGGGGCAGGCGGTACAGGCACCTCTCGCATCTCAGAGCCCCAAACCAGCACGAGAGATAGCAGCGCCATCGCCGGAGCCTTGAAACCGGGAGACTCACTAGCGGGGCCCATTGAAACAGCCGAGCGATGTTGCTCCCTCATCACAACATGTAGTCCCTACAGCAGCACCAAGGTTGCCCCGCTCATCCGAGAAGGTGCAGCGCAGGCAAGAAAGCCCTCGCCCAGGTCGCTCCAGACCTCCAAGCCCTGGTTCGCCCCCGCCTAGTACCCCCACATGGCGATGGTGGTGCAGGGTCGGGAGGTGGATAAGATCGGCTACAACGCGACTATGGTGGTGCAGGCTAGGAGGAAGCGATGGTGGTGGTGCAGGCTGGGAGGTGGTGATGTTGGTGGTGCAGGCTCGGGAGGTGGATATGGTCAGTTAGGTGGCGATGATGGTGGTGCAGGCTCGGGAGGTGGGTATGGGGTGGCAATGATAGTGGTGCAGGCTGGGAGGTGGCAAGGAGGTGGTGCAGGCTCGGGAGGTGGATATGGTTAGTTAGGTGGCGATGATAGTGGTGCAGGCTGGGAGATGATGGTGATGGTGGCGCAGGCTCTCGACAGTGGCAGGCTGGGAGATGGCGATGGTGGTGTCTGGGATCTTTCGGTCCCACATGGGACTCCTAAAATGATTTTAAAGAAGTATCACTTTTTTAAAGAAGTCCCACATGGCTACAAGAAACTAACGAGTAGAAATCACTTTTTTCTTAAAAAAAATTAAATTGGGTGGCAGTCATTCCTTCAGTCGTTTGTCAACTTAACTCTAAAGAAGTATCACACTTTTTCAAGATCTTTCATTTTGAATCTCTGATTCAAGAGTTGCTTGACCTCCTATCTTCTACATGTATCAATAATAAAGTAACGTCTTGGCTGAATATAAACAGGGAATGGTTAAGAAGAGATCAACTAAAGCCATATTTTTGTATTTCAAGAAAAAAACTATCAAATCAAGAACGGGATGCATGTTTCAACCCGTATATCACTCTTTTTAATTTGCACATGTATTTTCTAGAATCTCTTTATGCATATCCAGTGAGTTGCTTCATGTACACTTTCTCTTTCAGATTTCAACGTAGAAAAGTATTTTTGACATCAAGTTGACTAAGTATCCACTGATGTTCAATAGCTAAGGATAATATGACTCTAATTGTTTACATTTTTACAACTGGACTGAAGGTCTCATCATAATCTTGTCATTGCTCATGTATAGCACCTTTTGCAATAAGTCTTGCCTTGTATTGTTCGATAGTGTCATCTGGTTTGTACTTTATTTTGTACATTCATTTTGACCCAACTATTTCTATCAAGTGGTCTGGGAACAATATCCCAAGTACCACATTCATGAAGGACCTCCATTTCTTCATTCATCGCTTCAATCCATCTTCTAAAGTTTGTTGCCTGATAAAATGATGTGGGCTCATCTTCCTTGCTCAAAGAAGTTAGAAAGAGTTGAAAATCCAGCGAAAATTTTTCATATACCCATCTTTCAATCGGATGACGAGAGCAAGTGAATCTTCTAACATCGAAGGTTGGGGCAAAAGTAAAAGGTGTATCCATCTCCTAATTAAAATTAGAAGACACTTCTCTTCTTCATCGAGTACAAATGAGACCTTTATACTTTTCTAGTTTCAAGGGTGGTTTTATACTCTCTTGTGTAGTCAACCTGTCAACAGGCATAGTCTCCCTGTCCCTTTGAGCACAATCTGAAAGACAAATATCATTAGTACTAGAGAAAAGCTCAAAATTCAACCAGGGGTGATAGACTTCAACTCTGGAATTTAATTTAGAAGACATGATAGGTTGATGATTGAAGTTCAGTTAATCAAAGACAACATATCTTGATATCTTGATGCGCTTACTCGTAGGATCATAACACATGTATATCTTATAGTCATCTGCATATCCCACAAACCTACACTTCAAGGCCTTGTCCTGAAACTTATGTCTCATTAAACTGTCAATATGAACGTAACATACACAACCAAACATGTGCAAATCATGATAGTTAGGATGAACTCCAAACAGATAAAAATAAGGAGGTTTGTTCTCAAAAATAGTCATGGGCAATCGATTTATCACATGAACTGTTTAATGAAAAGCTTCTGTCCACAGAGTAACGGGAAGATTACTATCATGCATCATACTCATTGCACTTTCAATAATATACCGATGATTTCTTTCAACAATCTCATTTTGTTGAGGTGTACGAGGGCAAGACACCCTTCTGCTTATTCTATTACTTTGGAGAAAAGTAATAGTCACTTGAAGAGAACTCACCTCTTTCATCACAAAAGAAACAAAGAATATTTTCAAAAAATTGATTCTTGACAAATGAGCAAAAATTTTAGAACTTGAAAGTCTCAGACTTGTATTTCATAAAGAAAATACAAGTGTAGCGAGAATAACTTTCAACAAATATAAGATAATATCTAATTTCAGATATAAAGGCAACTGGGGCAAGCCCCCAAACATCAAAATAGATAATCTCAAAAGGTTTTAAAGCTCCTTTATTAATAGAATGTAAAGGTACAACATGACTCTTATATAAGAGACAACTAAACTAGACTTGAGAATGAAATTATTTGAGACAAGCTTCTTAATGAAATAACTACTACAATGACCTACATGACCATGCCAAAGATTTGGCTTATTAGATTCAGAGACGCTAAAAACGCATTTAGGAATCACTGAAGATGACGATGAGAAGAGCTTCAAGTTGAGATCAATGGGACGAACACGAGTAGTAGGATCTTCTTGAAAAACGTATATATTACCCTATCATTTTTCTTCAGTGAACATCTCTCTCATGCAAAGATCATTGACATGAACAGAAGAGGGAGTAAATTCAACTGAAGCATTGATATCATCAATAAGCTTAGAAACAAAAACAATATTTTTTTTTATGTTAGGAGCATAAAGAACCTTTGAAAGACTAAGAGAGGACTTTAACATAAAAATAACAGAGTTTCCAATATAAAAAATAAAATGATGAGATCCATCTTCAATGACTATATTATTTCTACCAACGTAAAGAATAGGATTTAGGAGCTTAACAGCATCACTAGTAACATGAGTCGTTGCCCCGGAGTTAACGTACTAAGTACCCTAATCATTTTATTTTAGATTTAATCATGCCAAAGCTGATAACATCAACTCCTTTACTTCTCCACTGGCTTTTGAACTATCTGTTCCTCTCTTTACTTTTGTTTGTATTGATTTTCCTTTATTGAGGATTAAACCAACAGTTAACCTTAATGTGCTCCTTTTTTATTACATAAGAAACAAGTAGGAATTGGCATTTGTCACTCTGAGTTGGGAGGTATGTTGGGCATAGGTAATAGTCCATGATCTCCTTGTCCATTTCTTTATTGTCCTCCCCTTCCCCGAACATCATAATTTCCTTGTCCTAGTCCATATGCTACCCATGTGGCAAGAACATCATGTGTAACTGCGTGCACATGTGATTCTTCAAAGAACCCTTTCAAGGTCATCTCATATCGTAATAGTTTTGCACGCAGATCTTCAAAACTGGGTAAATCAGGTAAACACAATAAAGAAGTAACAATCATGTGGTAATCAGGTCCCAACTCACTCAAAGTTTGTTGTACTATGTCTTTATCATTCACTGCATAACCCACAGCTGCTAGTTGATATGTAATGGTCATCATTTTGTTCAAGTACTTCATTATAGTAATGGGTCCTTTCTCAACATCTAAAATTCTCTTTTAAGAAACATCACCCTGGTCTGAGAATATGTCTGAACTAATCTATCACACAGTTGCATAGCTGAACAGTCATCTAAAATTGCCACAAACACTTCTTGTGACAATGTAGAAGTGATATAAGCAATCAATGCCTGGTCCATTTTCATCTAGGTTACATACTCTAGGTTTCTGACATACACTGTGATGGATGTTTTTTTAAGATCATTTTCTTCTCTTGATATAAACTCTAGCGGGACTGGAATAGATTCATCCAGATGTCTAGAAAGATCCTAACTCCTTATGAAATGAATGATATGCATTTTTCAAGTCAAGAAATTAGAATTGTTCAACTTTTCATACACGAGTTGACTAAAAAAGCTTGAGAAAAGACCAGATTGGGAAGAGAACAAGTCCATGTTTCAAAAAGAAGAAGAATATGTCCAGCACACAGCCCGACGATAATTTAAGAAATCAATGTATCAAAAGGAAACCTTTAGTCTCAAATAAAAAAAAAAATCTGCAACCTCTTCTTTTTCTATTGCAGAAACAGACTTTAGTATTTTCCTTTTACAGAGTACAAGGAGTCATGCAGACGGCTGAATGTAGACAAAAATTCAGTTTCCTTTGTAAAAGAAACTATATTGGGCTATGTGAAGAGCAACGAACTATAGGGAAGGAAGCACAGATCTGATATTGGTTCAGATCAGATATTGAGTTATGATCAGATCTGATCAGACTAACCGGTTCTTCCCTTTTTTTTAAGATTGAAAAAGAAGAAAGATGAGACATGAAATGAAATCAAATCTAATTAACGCTTTTGATCAGATCTGGTTTGATTTAGATTTGATCACGATGAGTAATATGAAAATAGAAAAATAAAAAATGCAATCCGATCTGCCTCTGATCAGCTCGTTTGATTCAGATCTGATCACGGTAGGTAATATGAAGATAGAGAAATATAAAACACAATCAGATCTACCTATGATCAGATCTTGTCAAGAAAGAAACGATGAGATTGAAGAGAAATAGAAGCAATCAAATCTGCCTCTGATCAGATCTGATCAAGAAAGAAAGGATGAGATTGAGAAGCGATTGGATGTATCAAAAAAATAAACAGGAAGATTAGAAGATCTCTCTGGTCATACCTTTTGAAAGCAATCCCAGATAGCGTGACTTTGATATCATGTTAGAATTTATGACATCCAGAGTATTATCATAAGAGAAGAATGGAGGACGCAGAGAGAGAAGGAGCTGCTGCAGAAAACCCACGATTCCCAATGCAAGAATCGGCATTCACTATTATCATTATATGTTGTGTTTAACATAAAGTTTAGGGTACTAAAATACCCTTTTACAACATAAAGAAACTACAAACATGCCTTAATGAAATGTGTCAGCCCTGTATAAATTAGAACATAATAAGACATGGAATCAGGTCTGGATCCAGACCCGATCATATATGACGTGTTTTCAATAATGCCCGTTTAAAACAAACCAATTGAAAATTACAATTACCATTATTCTGATATAGGTATCTCACCCTTCATAATTAGAGCTTAAGCCAGCAATAACGGCTCCTGTGGTGGTGAATGCCCCTAATACATCTGGGTAGTCCCTCCATGAGGTGTTAATTTGGAGGGATGGGTAGAGCCAAGAATTTACAGAGTTAATGAAAGATTCAAGATTGGGAGTAAGAATGGCCTCCCAATCCACTTGAATGCCTTTGCGGATGCTTTCAGTGACCTCCATATTGGCTGCAAGATGCAATCCCAGCAGAACCACATAGCCAACAACCGCAGTGCCTCTCGATAAAGGCATGAAATTGTACCTGCACAGATAAACATTTTTAACTTGGGCGGACATGTGAATGTGGGAAGTTCTTACATTTTCATCATCTACGCTAAAATTGAGTCCCAAAAACCATCTACAACAAAGCATATGCATTTAATGCACTCAATAGATTACGCATATAAATCACCTAATTCCAGTCTTTTCATTATGAATGAGAACATTTAACCAAGGGTATTCACAATGACTGGACAAGAAATATATACGCGTGTATGAGATTACGTTAAAATTTAAAAAGCATGATATAAAGCAATAAGCCATATCATCTTAGGTGCAAATTCTTTAAGAGCAATTTCAATCATTATAATTTAAGATAGTAGAAATGATACATTTTAAAGCGAAAACATGCAAGTAGTCACAAAATAAACAATAGTGCACAAAAAGAAACAGTGGAAAGTAGGGACATGGTGTTGACCATGACTAGTACATGTCTGATTGTGTCCAGAGATTGTCATGCATCGGGTCGTGTCCAGTGTCATGTAATAGACCATAAGCTTCAGTGTTCAAGAGGCTCACAATCCACGAAGATAAGAATGGTTTAAAATTGGCCCAAAACATCAACTTGACATGAAAATAGTAAATAGGATATGCTAAGCATGATCCAAATGTTAGTTTTTGTAATGAAATGGTGGTCTATTGGATAGTTTTTGTAATGAAATGGTGGTCTATTGGAGACACTACAAGCATGACCCTTGAAAGGGTATAAAAGGAAGAATACTTGAAAAATAAATAATACTTTATTCATGCACAAAATGCTTAAGAAGCATAGTAATTTACATTGAAAGGGTTCACCCCTATATATACAAAAAAGTGAAAGAGAGAGGAGAGTTCATTTTGAGCTCTCCAAAAGAGACGTTCTTATTATAGTTGTTGGACTACAGTCCAACAGCTATTTGCACAGTCAAGTTCCAATGAACTTGACTGGATCAAATATCTAGTTTCTATTGAACTAGATGCTAAAAAAGAAGATAAAGGAAAATAGAAAAAAATAAAAGAAAAAATATAATAATATTAAATAATATATGTATTACAGTTTACATTTTAACACTCCCCCTCAAACTTACGGTACAATGAGCGAAAGTTTTTCCAAGAGGAAGTGAAATCTGAGAGCAGCGAGAGGCTTGGTGAAAAGTCTGCTAATTGATATTCTGATGTAACATATGGCAGATCAATAGTTCCATGTAAGTATTCCTCTCTGACATAGTGACAGTCCATCTCAATGTGTTTAGTGCGCTTATTGAATGTCAGGTTGTTTGCAATGTAGATCGCACTTTTGTTGTCACAACACATCTTTGAAGCTTGCGTTGCTTCAGCTCCCATATCCGCTAGCAATCGTCTGAGCCAAACAACCTTCATAGTGGTGGTTGTCATGGCTCTGTATTCAGCTTCGGTGGAAGAAAGAGAGACCTTCTGCTGCTTCTTGTACCTCCACGAAATTAAGGCTTCACCTAGGAACACACAAAAACCAGTAGTTGAGTGCCTATTATTGGGATCACCTCCCCAGTCAGCATCAGTATATCAATTAAATTTAATGAAGATGAAGCAGGCAAAAAGAGTCCTCATGAAAGAGGAGATTTTAAGTATCTAATAATACGCAAAACTGCTTTCATATGCACGGAGGTGGGAGCATGCTGAAACTGACTAACTGATGTATGAACTACATGAGCTATATCTGGCCTAGTAATGGAAAGATAAGAAAGAGCTCCAATAAGTTGTCTGTAAGGAGTAGGATCATCAAGAAGTTCTCCATCATCAATTTTCATTTTAACATTGACAACTTCTGGAGTGTCTACTTTCTTATCTGTAATTCTAGACCTGAAAACAATATCAAAAGCAAATTTATATTAAGATATCAAATACCCCCGAGGGGAATAATCAACTTCAATGCCTAAAAAATATCTTAATAAACCTAAGTCAGTCATTTCAAAGTGAGTTTTAAGAAGAGATTTGATATTTGCAACTCTTTGTTTGTCGCCTCCGGTGATAATCATATCATCCACATAAAGAAGAAGAATAATGATGCCTGCATCAAATTTCTTAACAAACAAAACAGTGTCAGTTAAACAAGGTTGAAAACCAATATCAAACATAACATGACTAAATCGGTCATACCAGGCTTTTGGAGCATGTTTAAGACCATAAAGAGCTTTTTCTAGACGAAGAGCTTTACCCTTAAGGATACTAATACCAGGTGGGGCTTCCATGTATACTTCTTCAACGAGATTCTCGTTCAGGAAAGAATTTTTGATATCCAATTGAAAGATAGGTCATGTTCTAATGGAGGCCAAGGCTATTAAAATTCTAACAGTGGTCATATGGGTCATAGGAACAAATGTTTCTTCATAATCGATGGCATACTCTTGGGCATATCCTTTAGTCACTAAACGGGCCATATACCTTTTTAGGGTCCCCATCACTTTTGGTTTTGACTTTGTATACCCTAGTACAACCTATAGGTTTCTTACCTAGAGGAATATCTTGGATCGTCCAAGTGTTGGCCTTTTTTAGTGCATCCAATTCTATTTTCATGCCTTTTATCCATTCTATATGATTTTTGGCTTGAGAATAGGATGATGGTTCAACATAGGATTGTATTAATGTAATGGCTGCCCTATATGTGGGTGAAAAAGATTCGTAAGACACAAATTTTTCTGGAGGTCTAGTGATTCTAGACGTTCTTCTGGGTGGAACTTCGGAGTATTTTTGTAATGCTTGCTCTCTACGTCTTGAATATTGTAGACTAACATCCCTAGGATTTGCTCTTCATTATCATCATTTTCAACAACAATAGGACTTTGATCATTGTCAAGGTCACATCCAACATCACATTCATTGGATTTTGAAGTTGGATCAATTAAAAACGAGTATTCGGTGACATCCTTGGATTTTTCAAATTCAAAGAAGCTTTCTTTTTCCAAAAATGATATATTTCTTGACACATATAAGTCATTTTGAAAATCGAAACACTTGTAGCCTTTTTTATTATCAGCATATCCTAAAAGGGCACATGGGATTGCACGAGAGTTTGTTATTTTTGTTGGTGAAAACAAAACATTTGCATCCAAAGACTCTTAATCTAGAATAATCTGGAGTTAAATTAACAAGTTTTTCTATTGGAGTTGTATTCTTTAATGAGAAAAATGGCATCCTATTGATGAGGTAGGTGGCAGTTAGGACCGCTTCAGACCAAAAACTTTTTGGAACCTGATTTGCAATTAGCAAGGTCCTAGTAGTTTTCATAATGTGTCAATGTTTGTGTTCGGCTAAGCCATTCTGTTGTGGAGTGTGTGGACATGATCTTTGATGCGTAATACCATGTAAATTGAGATAGTCTTTGAATTCTTCGGACATAAATTTTTCCCCTGAATCAGTGCGAAAAACGAAAATATCATTTTGAAACTGATTTTTAACCATTTTATGAAACATTTGGAAGTTGGCAAAGACTTCAGATTTATGTTTAAGAAAATAAATCCAAGTATGTCTAGAAAAGTCATCAACAAAAATGACATAATATGTATAACCACCTTTGGAAATAACTAGTACGGGCCCCAAACATCTGAATGTATTAACTCAAGTGGTCGTGAGGAAACAAAAGTTCTACTAAGAAATGGTAACCTTTTCATTTTGCCAAAAATGCAGTCTTTACAAGAAAAATTTTCAGAATTATAAAATTTTCTCAAACTTGAAAAATATTGAATTTTAGTCATATGAGGATAGACAAGTCTTTTGTGCCATAAATCCAATTCTAATTTCTGAACATTATAACAAAATGTATTCTTGGGTAATTCCAAAAAGTCCATGTAACGCCCCGAAATTTAACCCAAATTTGTAGGAAATTTTTTTTTTTTTTTTCAAGCGGAAACCACTAAAAATTCTCGGGTTAAGCATTTCAGAACGATACAGGAAGGTAAAAGCAAACCACACCATTTATTTTCACTTTAATAATAATAAAGTCCAACATCAGAGTTTTCACATTTAGTCTCAAAACAAAAATCTCAATCTGAAAGTAAGCAGAACCGCCAGGGAACAAATGGATCAAGTCTCGGTCAGCGCCTCATCCCGCATCGCTCATAGAACTATTCTTCTCCTGAAAATAATAGAAATTATAGGAATTAGACTACCACGTCTAAGTAGGAAAACTGTAATTATTCTTGCAAGTAGATCATGTGTCAGGTGTGTGATGTGGGTGTCGTGGTTGAATTTCAGTCTAAATATAAACACATAAGTAATTCGATGTAACAACAATAACAGACCTATATAAAAAGGTAAATTATGTAACAGCTATACTTAAGCACAAAAAGCATTTTTGGCATCTTCGCCAATGGAGCAAGTAAGGTATTAAGCAATTAAAGCAGAACTTACACTAACATGAACAACATCCATAATATGAAGTCAATTAACTAATAAATACACAAATTAGGATGTCGTTTCATCATAAGCACTAAATATAAAACATGATGAAAGAGTAAGCAATGGTCTCTTTAATGACTCCCACACAGTGATACCTAACCGTTCTAGTTAGTGTTTATCTTTTCTTATCCCGCGGGTACACCCGGGCCAAGGCAACCATCACAGAAGAGAATGTCCGGGGGTATATTATTCAGGGTGGGTTTATTTACCCGAACATTCTAACTGTGACTGAAATCCCAAGGGAGCGGCCAGTGACCGAGAGAAACTCCCAAAGGCCAAAACCAAAACAGGATGCATCCCTCACTTCTGCAGAAGAACAAAAGAACTACCACCTAGGATAAATTGGTAGTCTGGGTCCCCCAACTCTGAGGACTGGGACCAACGAGTCGCTTTACGCTCGAAACCAAAACACGTGTCCCCAGAGTTTTGTACCACTTACCCTCTCTAAGGTAAGCCCAAGAACTGGGTGGGTTAATCTTTTCATCTAGTTAATTCCCCGAAGTATGGGGCCTTTCCCCAACTTCTTTCTACTATCATAGTAGTAGGATTCTCAACCTTAGTCATTCTACCCAGGTGTATATACCAGTCTTAGTCATTTGTCATTTTAATTGCATAACCCACCCACAGTGCTCCGGTGCCTTTAAACCAATCAAGCATACAATTTATTATTTAATTTCCTTACCAATATACTAGAATCAGACCACCCACCTTCATTAGGTACTCAGCCCGTATCGAGTGGTCCAATCTGTCTTGCCCATTAGGCAAGGTACAGGTCTAAAGATTTCAGTGTTCATCAAGTTATGTGTTGAATCAACATTTAATGTGTAACAACTTCTATGTATGTTCAGCATAATTTATTATCATGTAGGGTCTCAATATGAAAATTCCCCACAACCATGGTAACTACCCATATCTTCAATAGTTAACATGATTTATCATAAGCATGCCATATATCCCAACATAATACATAGACAAAATAGATTAACAGGAATTTACCTAGACAAATTAGGGTTTACATAATGAGAGTGTCAATCGGCCAGCACAAACATGCTGTAATTTTACAGGATGAAACCCTTAACATCTCTCCACATAAATTATGTTATGTTTAACATAGGTTTAAATAATGATTTAGTCAACATAGGCTGATTGTAAACTATGCTACATTCAGCATAACTTTTACAGAATAAAGTAATCAATATCAGTCAATCATAAACTATGATGGTTCAGCATAGCTTTACAGGATAACACATTCAACCTCAGCTAATCCTAACTATGATAGTTCAACATAGCTTTACAGACTAAACCATCAACATTGAGCAATAACAAAAATATCAAGTGGCTGGTCAGAATTAACATGGACAACTGATAATCACCAAGCAATAGCTGTGCTAATCGGCCAGCATAAGTATGCTGTATTTCACAGGATGAAACCATAGCATCTGTTCACCTAAATTATATTATGTTTAGCTTAGGTTTTCATAATAATTTAATCAACATGGGCTGATTATAAACTATGCTAAGTTCAACATAACTTTACAGAATACAATAATCAACATCAGAAAATCATAACCTATGATATTTCAGCATAGCTTTACCGACTAAACCATCAACATTGAGCAATAACCAGAATATCAAGTGGATGGTCAGAATTTAATATGGACAACTTGTAATCACAAAGCAATAGCTGTGCTAATCGGCCAGCATACATCAGTACAAGCATGATATAGGTTTCAGAATAAGAAAATATGATATGTTAAACAAGATCTTTCTAAGCCCAATTTGTAATACAGCATTACTAAAAAAAATATTCAGCCTGCATCATCACAAATCTGGAAACAACCCCTCTAAATTTAGTTTTATCCCCTGCTACTTCAAAAATCATCCCTTTACAAAAACTGTGAAACACGGACAGTCCCCTCTTTATCTTTATCTATTTTATTATGATTATTATTATTTTATTGTATGTTATTTATCCCTTTTTTTTTTTTATAATCTGGACCCCCCCCCTCTTTGCTAGTCGACCCAATTGGTTTTGGACAACCCACCCCCACCCAATCCATAATCGACCTGAAGAAGAAATTAGAGAAACCCTACCATTATCCGGCGAGGGTGTTGCGGCATCCACGAGAAGGGCAGTCGGTCCGGACAACACCACCACCGAAAGGGGTCGGCTCTTCTCTTCAAGTTCTCGAGTTGCAGGCCTGCGATCGGAGGAAGAGAGGTAGAAGAGAGTGAGAGAGGGAGAGAGAAGAAAGAGGGTTCGGGGTCCCTCCTTTGTAGGTGAGTAGCCTCCCGAAAAGGAAGGAGCTCCTTCTCCCCACGGCGGCTGCGGTGTGCTCCCCCCCACCTCCCATCTCTTTATGTGTTAGGGTTCGGCTGAACCCTAACACCCGTAATCTCAAGGGAGAGGGTTTCCCCTCTCCAAACTTTTATCGGGCAACCCATATCGGGTTGCCCCCCCTATTAACCCCTCTTTATTTTCTTAACACGGTGTGGGTCGGATCCGGGTCCGAACCACGACCCGCGATGCTGGATCCGATTGCGGTTTGGATCCGGGTTGTATGGCTAGCAGTGGATCCAAGGGTTGGATCCACTTGGGTCCAACAGTGGGTTTGAAGAAAAAAATTATTATTATTATTTATTTATTTATATCATATTACTAAAATACTCAAATATGCACATTTTCCTTCTGGATCCGCTAACGGATCCCAGGCCCAATTCGCGTTAATTAACTAAATATATATATATTTTTATATATATATATATATAAATATAATTTCTTTATGCTGCATAAAGTTTGCGGTTATTACATCCTTTCCTCCTAAAGAAGAATTTCGTCCTCGAAATTTACCTGTAGGTGCTTACTTGAAAAGGTTGGGGTACTTCTCCCGCATATTAGCCTCCGGTTCCCACGTGCTTTCATCGATGCCATGGTGTTTCCATCTCACCTTAACGAGAGGAATGGACTTTGATCTCAAGACTCGCTCACTTCGTTCCAATATCTCCACTGGTTTTTCTTCCATGGTTAGGTCTTCCCTTATATCTACGTCCTCATATTGGATGACATGTGACGGGTCTTGAAGATATTTTCTTAACATAGATACATGGAATACGTTATGTATCTGAGCATACTGGGGAGGTAGGGCTATACGATAGGCCGTTTCTCCAATCCGTTCCAAAATCTCAAAAGGTCCGACATATCTGGGACTCAATTTTCCTTTCTTACCAAAACGAAACACACTTTTGGTGGGTGATACTTTCACAAATACCCTATCCCCCACCTCAAAAGTGAGTTCTCTGGGCCTTTGATCTGCATAACTCTTTTGTCGACTCTGGGCTGTGAGCAGTCTATCTCTTATCATCTTGATCTGTTGGGTGTAATGTTGTAACACGATTGGTGATTCTATCGACCGTTCTCCAATTTCGTCCCAATACACCGGCGATCTACAGGGTCTTCCGTACAGAGCTTCGAAAGGAGCCATGCCGATACTCGCATGGTAACTGTTATTGTAAGCATATTCGGCTAAAATAACATGCTTATCCCACTCACCTTTCCAATCCAGCATACATGCTCGCAGCATATCTTCTAGTGTCTGGATAGTCCTCTCTGATTGTCCGTCAGTCTGGGGATGAAAAGCAGTACTCAGCTTCAGTTTCGTACCCAAAGCCTGTTGCAACTGACCCCAAAACCGAGAAGTAAATCGAGGATCTCGATCTGAGATAATAGAAACTGGTACTCCATGCAGTCGAACAACCTCTCTGATGTATAAGTCTGCTAAGCTCTCGAGGGATTGATTTATTCGTATGGGTAGAAAGTGAGCCGATTTGGTTAGTCGATCCACTATTACCCATATAGCGTCATGTTGTTTCCGTGTTTTGGGCAAACCCACCACGAAGTCCATGGTGATTTCTTCCCATTTCCACTGTGGAATCTCCATTTGCTGCATCATTCCACCAGGTTTCTGATGTTCTACCTTGACTTGCTGACAAGTCAAACACTTCGAGACATAACTTGCGACCTCACGCTTCATTCCATTCCACCAATACCCACGTTGTAAATCTTTAAACATTTTCGTGCCTCCTGGGTGTATGGTGTATTTGGACCTATGTGCTTCCCCCAATAGTTCTTCCTTCAACTTGGGATCACTAGGGACCCAAAATCGCTTTTTCATCCAAATACTGCCATCTTCCTTGAGTGAGAAATGTGACTTCCCTTGTTGGGCTAGTGACTTCAATTTCTCATATTGGGGATCCTCTTTTTGACCTTCAATAATCTTTGTAAGGATCTCCGGATGAGCAGATAAATTAGATAACTTGATGCTCCCCACGACATCTGAAAACGGTTTCCAATCCATGAATTCCTCCACCAAATTCCACCCTTTTGTCAATAGACTGGACAAACTGCAACCAGCTTTGCGACTGAGAGAGTCAGCTACCACATTTGCCTTTCCTGGGTGATAGGAAATGGTAAAATCGTAATCCTTTATAAACTCCAACCATCGTCGTTGTCGCATGTTCAACTCTTTCTGGGAAAACAGGTACTTGAGACTCTTGTGATCAGTAAATACCTCGAATTGTTCCCCATACAGGTAATGTCGCCATATTTTCAAAGCGAACACTACGGCTGCCAATTCGAGATCATGAGTTGGATAGTTTCGCTCATGAATCTTTAATTGGCGAGAGGCGTACGCTATCACCTTACCATTCTGCATTAAAACACATCCTAACCCAGTACCTGATGCGTCTGAGTAGACCACAAAACCACCATGACCTGAAGGTAAAGCCAACACTGGTGCGGTGGTAAGCTTCTTCTTTAAGATTTGGAAACTCTCCTCACACTTATCCGTCCATTCGAACTTGATTCCTTTCCTTAGAAGTTTGGTCATGGGCATGGCGATTCGTGAAAAGTCCTGAATGAATCTTCTATAATAGCCTGCTAATCCCAGAAAACTCCTGATATCACTGATATTCCTCGGTTGACCCCAATTTAATACAGCTTCAACCTTAGCCAGGTCTACAGCGACTCCGTCTCGCGATATGACATGACCCAAGAACATGACCTTCTCGAGCCAGAATTCGCACTTGGAGAATTTGGCGAACAACTGGTGTTCCTTGAGAGTCCCCAATACGATCCTCAAATGTTCACGATGTTGCTCTATGCTTTCTGAGTATATGAGTATATCATCAATAAAGACAATTACAAACGTATCCAAGTATGCTCTGAATACTCGATTCATCAAGTCCATGAATGCTGCAGGAGCATTTGTCAGTCCGAATGGCATAACTACGAACTCGTAGTGACCGTACCTTGTTCTAAAGGCTGTCTTAGGAATATCATCGTCCTTTATCCGGAGTTGGTGATAACCAGATCTAAGATCGATTTTTGAAAACACTTTAGCCTTTTGCAATTGGTCGAACAAGTCTTCAATACGAGGTAAGGGATACTTATTTTTGACTGTTGCTTGATTCAACATCCGATAGTCTATACACAGCCTCATAGAACCATCTTTCTTTTTCACAAAAAGAACTGGTGCTCCCCATGGTGATACGCTCGGTCTAATGAAACCTTGCTCCATCAACTCCTGGAGTTGTTTCTTCAGCTCCTCCAATTCTACCGGGGCCATACGATAAGGCGCTTTCGAGATCGGTGCCGTCCCAGGCACCAACTCGATATGAAAATCCACCTCACGCTGTGGAGGTAGTCCAGGCAACTCATCCGGAAATACTTCCGGGAATTCACGAACCACTTCAAGTTCTTCTAATGGTGTGACTTTCGACTCGCCGGAGAATACATTTACTAGGAATACTCGACACTCCTGTCGCATATACTTCTGAACCTTTAATATCGATACAATTCGGCCCTTCCCTGTAGGTCTAGAGAGTCGAAACTCAACCTTTGGCAATCCTGGTCGGGACGAAACCACTTTCCCTTGTCGACAGAGAACGTTGGCATAATGTTCATATAACCAATCCATCCCCAAAATGACATCATATTCAGTCATATCGAGCAAGATTAGGTCAGCAGGTAAGTTCTGCCCTTCAAGTACAATTATGACATCAGGGATGTAGTTTACACATATCGAATTATATCCTATCGGATTGTACACATATAATTCATGTTTCAGAGATTCAGTATGTGCACCAAGTAATTTTGCAAATTCTACGGATATGAACGAATGTGTGGCACCACAGTCAAATAGAACAAGTGCAGCACAGCCATTGACAAATACCGTACCTTGTACCAGATTTCCTTTCTCCAACTCTTCCGCAGTGGTGGCATATACTCGTCCCGGCACCCTCTTCTGTGCATTTTGCTGCGGTGTTTGCTGCGGCTGAGATGGTTGGTGTTGCTGTCCTCCCCCGGCATTTCGTTTCTGCATATCCGCCATCTTCTTGTGGCACTGACGGGCATAGTGACCCATCTTTCCACAGTAAAGACATGCTCCTGTGTCTCTAGGGCAAGGTTGTCCATAATGGGACCGGTTGCACTTCTGGCACACCCGATTTTGTCCTTGATGCTGCGGAAGACGATTTCCACCATTGTACTTTTGCTTCTTGTAAGGTGGCTGGTACTTCTTGCCACTGTGATGCTGCGGCGGACCGGCTCCCCGTTTCCCCGGTGTGTCTTTTTGACTCTTCCTTGATCTCTCCCATTCTTCATTCAGCATAGTAGCCACTTCAATGGCTTGTGCGAGGGTAGATGGAAGATTTATC